>NW_028289244.1:3033750-3185437 GCF_059628265.1 Tinamus guttatus | reverse complement strand
ATTTTCTCATTTTGGGCCACAGTCAATCTCATACCTTGGTGGGGAACCTAAGAAGTTACATGAACCCATTCCTATCTGTCCTGCTGCTGCACCATGCCAAGTGCCAGCTCTCCAACCGGGCCTGAAGTCTGTAACTTGGCAGATTTGGAATAACCCTGTCTGGACAACTACACTTAAACTACAGAAAAGGAGTGCTTCACCACCAGGCAGAGTGCAGAGAACATCACTCTGAGCTTTTTAGTTGGAAGTAAATAAAACTGCAAAGAAGTATTTAAAATTCTTTCTAAATCTTGTTACAGTGGATAGACACTAGACTTCTCTCAACCCTCCTTTATATTCAAGCTTAACCCGCTATCTCACCGGCAGGCTCAAGGATTTACGGTTTTATTTCCCTGCAGTTTCCTATCCCCTCGGCACTGGGTGCACCTGGTGCTTTTACAATCCAGCTTCTCAGTGATCCTTCCCCAGCCAAACGCAGAGCGTCCTCCTCGCCTGCCGCCCTGCTCGCGGTAACGCAGCGGGGATTAACACAGAAAACAGAGCCCCTGGGAGCAGCTTGCAGGGAAACCAGCTTCAGAAAAGCAATAAAAAGGTATCTTGGCTTCCTGTCAGTAATGCAGGGAGCATTACAGTTATACTGTATTTCTAGTTGAGATTTTGTGAGATTAACTTCTAAAAATCAAGCTACAGAGAAACTTTAAAATCGACAAATTTTGAGAGGCTTGTATGGAGTGGAGAGAGAGCCACAGGCCAAGTTTTCTGAGATTATTTTAGGTATTTTAATACCTTAGCCTTATAACAATACAGAATTATGGGGAGGAGGACAAAATGATTCCCATCCTGCTACTGCTATTCCACTAAAGCCAAAGCTGTTCCAGGGACTCTCCTTCTTTTGGACTAAGCAGCAGCAATCTTGCAACATCTTAATACCTCTAGACTAACCTCTAAGTGAAGGCAGGGATAACCATAAATGGGTATTACTGTTGGAAAATACACATGGCCATCTCTGCACAACTGCTCTTTTCATCAGGAATACCATGCAACAAAAAAAGACCTTCCCACAGAGCTACATGCACATTCCCACATAAAAAAATAAATAAATAAAAACAAAGCGAAAAGCAAATCTACTCTGGGAGCTACAAAAATAATCACAGCAGTAGGCTACTATTACAAAGTTTTTTTTCTTATATATTACTTTTACAATAACTTATTCAGCTGTACCTTCTATTCTCACTTTCATCAATGAAGATTTAAAAGCAACTGTAATGATAATCCATAGGAATGAGACTGAGCTGGCAAGTTGCATTTAAAGAGCTCCCTCTGAAAACAGAGATTTGTTCTCAACTAATTTCCAGAATTGCCTTTGAACCCACAGAAATACGCACAGGGAGACTGAACAGCTTGTCTGTTTTACTGCATCAGCTAAATTCTGTGCTCAACATATGCATGGCACAGAAATCCAAAACTGATCTGATTTATAAATGGCTACAGATCACTTCCAAACATAGCAGAGACACAGTTAATTATATTCCTCTGTAATTACATATTAATATTCTTCATCTGCTCTCACTGATGGTTTTTTGGATCTAAATTACCTAACTTTGTATTTCCAGGGGCTGGGAATTTGCCTTCACCGTTTTAACACAAATTGCTTTTGCACAGATTCAGTCATCTCTTGTCAGCAACCAGGTAATCAAGAACTTTCATGTTTTTATAATTATCTCAACATATAGGGATCAGAGATAGCTAAAGAGAATGAAAAATTCAATCTTGTAAATTCGCATCCTCAGAACGTGGTCTTATTAAGACAGGTCCATGTCTTACTTTGTCATTACTTATTTAGGATTTGATGGGGAAGGCCATGATCAAAATAACCGAAAAGAATAATCAACACCACAAGCTTGAAAACTCTGCGTTTCTTCAGAGAAATCTGTGTGGATTTTCATGTCAAATCTTGTCCCTATTTTTGCTTCTTTCACCTTCCAAGCAAATCATTTATTGATCAATAATAAAATTTGCTGTTGAAACAGGATCAGTGATTTGCACCAAGAAGTGCAGTACAGTCTATCCATCACTTCTTCAGTCCTGTCTTACAATACTCGCCACGTTAACTCTCCCTCTAATAAGATTCAGCCACCAGAAAACCTGTTCCATTTTGCGGATCATCATCAGATGTTCCTCTGGTGCTCATCTGAAACCACACATGATCATAGCCCTCCAATTTCTCCAAATTCTTTGAACTTTTCAATTCATTGTCAAACAAAGTAGTTCACTAAACCACTCACCTCTGCTGCTTAAGATGACCGTGAGAAGTACTGAACTTCCTTAATTATGAAATTTAGCAAGATTTATGATGTCTTTGCTTTTCTAGATTAAATTCATTTAAATGTAGTGCACCAGGAACAAATGATCCATGAAGAAGCCATTATGGGAAATGGAAGGACATTAAACTGACCATGAAGTAACTGGACCCAGTTACTTGTTCAGCCTCTTCCAAACAACACTCAAATAAATCTCACCGGCCGCCCGGCGCCTGCAGTGCCTAGTGCTCCTGCGACTCAGAGAGCTCCTACTCACGCAAGCAGTTAGAGTAGTTCAGGCAGTGTGATGAAAAATAAAAATATATGAGGGAAACCTTCTAAAAATCTTTGAGTTTTTGCTACAAATTGCCACACAACCAATCATTCCCCTCTTGTCCTGATTCCATGCAAGTCTGATGACATTAACATGCCTTACCCATTCATTCTCATCACCTCCACAGAAAACTTGGGATGTGGACAAAGAAGAATCTCGTCCCAGCTGTAACATCCCTCACTACCAAAATGAGTCAAAAGCTTTTTCCAAGGCTGCATTTTTGAAGACATCCGCCTTATCCTGCTTTACCACTCTGCTACCTAAATAGAGCAGCTCACTCTCCGACCTGCTACAAAGCTCCTTTCTGATCTCCACCTTGCTTTTGAGTAAAGTATTTGAACTCCTGATTCCGTTTCCCACAATCTAATTGTATTTTAAATGAGAATTTGAGCCAAATAGCTCTGTTTATCATAGGAAGGTTTACAGTTGTTATTCTGGAAAAAAAAAGTCTAGGAGGGTGGTGGGCAACCCTAGTTCACAGTTGCTGATTTACTTGTCCTTATACATAGCATTTTTTAGAAATATTAATATAATTACAATGCACACAGCTTGTAGGGTTACCCAAAGCCTGCTCGAGGTATTTGAGAGCTGCACAGAGGTGGCTTGAATGACTTGGAAAGGAAAGAACGGGCGAGCGCCTGGACACTCAGGACATTCAGCAGCACATGGTAACGCTCAGCTCCCGTGAGACTGCATGAAAGGGCAGGGATGCCACTTCTGCAACCTCAAGAGCCAGCTGAGGCTCTTTTGAATGGAGAGAGAAAAAAAAATCATCCAGAAAAATATTTAGGAATCGTGAGGCAGAAAAAAAAATCCCTACCGCACAATGGATGTTCTGATTAATGTTTTCTAATGCACTTTAAAGACTATGCTTTAAAAATAAATCTATTTCTAGTCAAAAAGTGGGATTCTGAGAGCCAGTTCCACACGCAGGTCTTCTGCTTGGGGTAAAGCAACTTTTGCACGCGCCAGGATCCAAGCCTTGGGACACAGAGAGCGCAGCCTCTCCAGCTCCGAGAACGAGGGGCACAGGGAGCTTCCGACAGTGACCCCAGGGGCTCCCCCGGGAGCGAGGCCTCCCCCTCCGTCCCCAACACGTGCTGTGTTATCAGGGCAGAACCCATAGACATCCAGCGAAATGCCTGCAGAATTCCCAGGGAGCCTCCTGTCCCGTCTTGCTGTTGGTGTTGCAGTCTCGGGGCTTCACCAGCCTTGCTCAAGTGTTGCTTTCTGCTCAAGCGACCCACAGCTCTTCCTCCAAAGTTGCCTTTGGGCGCTGGGTGATGTTACATTTGCTGGGGACGGTTGTAGGTCAGGCCTTTGCACCAAGATCCCTTCTGCTCTTGATGGTTAGAAAAGGAGAACTTGGCTGAAACGGATCTGCCTCCAGACAGGCTCTGCTCACCATTGCAAAGACCATCCACTGGGACTGGAGCAAATTGTTGGGAGGAAATATCCAGAACAAGGATATCAGATTTAAAAAGTATTCTAGGCTGCTACCATCAAAGTCTGGTGTTCTTTTTACAGGGAATTTGAAAGACTAAGATAATTTGTTACTTAAGAGGAAGTTAAACTATGTTTTCAGAATCACTGCTGTACAACATTAAAAAACTCAGAAATTTTCAGCAGTAGTTCTGTGCATACTGGATTATAGAACTCTACTTATTAGATAAATAGGAAATTTGAATTGTCAAAACCCTTCTTTCAATTTCATTATGTCACAGAATTGCTCTTCCTAAAGCATTTAGAACAAACTCCTGATGAAAAAAAGGGTTTTTTTTTTTTTTTTTTTGCTTTGAAAGTATGTATCATTGTGCAGATGGCATATAAAAGTATAGGACATAAACCCAAAGCTGTATGTTTACAAAAGCAGAAGGATTATAACACTAATGAATTCACAGTTTACTTTTAAAAATTAGGATGGTGAAAAGTTTTTATTCCCGTGCAGCTCCTCATTTCTGATGCATTCTTTTAATTCTTATTAAAAAAAAATCCATAAAAAAAGTTAGATAAAGATTTTTCTTCTTTTTTCAAATGTCATTACCATATAAATGAGGAAAAGCCAGCGGGTTTAATCTTTGGTTTTAGAGCTACTCTGCTTTTAGCATAAGATAAAGCATTATCTGAACAAAGTTCTCTCTTAATGTGCCCTGTAAGTAGCTTCATCATGGACAGTACCTTCAAATTAACAACGGTGCAAATAAAGTGGTAAAGGATGAAAACTGGGAGTGCTAAAAAAAAGTTGGAGACGTTTCATCCGCAATCCCAATGGAATGATCTGCATCCTCCAGGCGATGGCTGCGTCCTGCCCTCCAGGTCCCTGCGCTCTCCCCTTCCCTGCAACCTTCAGCCTGTACTCCCACATCCAGAGTTTTCCTTGGCAACTTTACTGCTTCAGGCTGCGCCTCAATGCACAGTGTTTTTTACGCCAGCTTTTTAGGGCACATTCAGGTCATTTTGTTTTGCTCCAGGACAGCCACAGCAATAGCGAAGCTTGAATCGGAGCTACAGATCAGCTTACTAGAGAGCAAGAAGCACTTTAACTCCTTAATATTGAAGCCTTATCTGTTATAATGCCATTCCCTTCTCTGCTACAAAGGGAAAGTTAAGTGCATTTTTACCTGCCAAGCTCCTGCATAGCCTTCTTCGCTGAAATCCCCAGGATTACTGGGACATTACAAGGACGATGAGCTTATTCCCAACCTGATGCCAACATATTTCCCTTGGCCACCCAGCCCTGCTTCTGTAGCCTGCTGGTACAGGCTTGTTTCCCACTGGGAAGGCAGGACCTACACATTTTTGCACTTCCTACTTGAAAAAGCGAACCGAAAAGTAGAGCTCAAAATAACTGGATTAATCTTTCAAAATTCCTGCTCCAAGATTTACTACACGCGTAGCCCTCAGGGGTCTCTTTTAGGCTGCTGATTGCCTCCTGAGTATACCAGCTGTGCTCATTTATATACCATATTACCTATACATTTTTTAGGCACGAGATAGGAATAATTATGTCAGACAATCCCACAAAGCTGATCATTATGTCAGACTGTAGCATGAAGCTTTACTTTCATCTGTCTGCAGCTATTGCTTAGAAAAAAACCCCAAGACAGGCTGACCTGACAGGACTAGATCTTTCCAGGATTCCCCAAGTCAACGTGATTAAGTGCATTGCTGAAATGCTCATCAAGCAGAATGGAAAAAACAACAAGCAAACTAACAACAATAAAAATACAAAAACAGTAACAAAAAAACCCCAAAGCCTGGCCATTCAAACCAATTATTTCTTCTTACTAAATCTGTTCCACAGAGAGGTTAGAGAAAGAATCTTTCACTAGAGAACCCTACAAACTGAGTTAGACATTGGCTCTGTCCTATTAGGAAATATTTCTGACTTTGAAGGAAAGAAAAGCCTTAGGACTAGTTGGTTCTCCCCCAGGTACACAATAAAAAGATATAGGAAGTTCATAATGAGCTTCAGATAGGTTCCCTGGTGAGCTAGAAAACAGCTGGCTGCCAGTTTACAACAGTAGCTTTAATAACCTATTTTAAGAATATTCCTTTAATGTGAAGATTAATAGCAAAAGGAATCTCCCTAAGACAAAAGAAGAGTAAAGAGACCCAGTTTAGTCCACTTGTTCCTCCACAAGGAGCCTCAGAGCTGCGTCTCTAGATCAGGGCTTGCACAAAGTCAAATCCATGTACGGATTTGCAGGCAACACTGAGGAGTCGCATGCTGTCCCTTACGGGCTATTTGGTCATCTCATGCAGGCCAGATAATGCCAATAAATTGCGGATGTTACCATGATGCTGGCCAATGAGAATAAAATTTTTATGCACAGCTAGTGAGCTATTAGTATTACTGTAAGAGCCCTCAGGAAGTCTCCCTTTATTAACAGAATCCTGCATGTAGGCTAAGGCTCCTTTTCAAACACAATCCTTATCTTAAATGTGCTTTCCACTGCAAAGGAATGACAACCACAGAACAGACAGGCTCTTTGCTGGATGTGAATGGAGCTGCTGGAAGCTTGTGCAAAATGCAGGTGCCAACTGTAAAGAAAGGGGCACCTGGAGACCCTGTGTGGACACTCAGAGCCTACCAATTCCACTCACCCCTCTCATGCTGCTTGAAGGACATCAAGCAGCGAACAGTCTTGGGTCTTCTCCCCATCCCCGGCATGCTTACCAAAACACAAGGATATTAATGTGTCTGTACCACGTGTGAGCCATTGAGCAACTAACTCAAAATCGGCAGTTCGGCCAACCCTTCCTCATTGACTAAATATTTCGAAAAACAGCTGCCCCGGGGCTTACAGCCAGCTGTGAGAAAATGAGCTTCCTCATGAGCAACATTATATGATTTCTTCAGCATAATGACCGTGTCCTGACCTCAAAAGGATTTTTATGTATGAAACTTGGGCTTATAGCAAAGATCATAAACAGATTCCTCTCCAAAACTTTGTCAGAGCTATCTATACACCTTATTAGACTCAGTCCTCCATCCAGCAGCATGCTGTGCTATAATTACATCCTTAATGGTGACAACAGACTCCATGCTATTACAGATATTTTAGGCCTTCCTTAAATAAGCAAACCCAGGAAAACCTTGGTAAAATGAACTTCATTACAAAAATGAACCCAAGACAAGTCAATACTCATTACCCCATTAAATTCCATCCAAAGAGAGAAAGAAGCTGAGAAAAATATCTTTTTGGTAAGAGCCAATAATAATCTTTGTAAATTGTGCAACATCTGCATAAGGTTGCCTAGGAGTGAATCGTGCTATGTGAAAAAGAATGCGCTTACTAAATACACAAAACATACGCTTGGAAACTTAGATATACATTTTTCAGTTTCAATTTCCAGGCGCTTGCCAAAGCTTAAATTAAAAATGACAACTTATGAATTATTCACAAAACATAAAAAAGAAGAGTTTTGCTATTTCTCGCAAGTCACAGGGTTCAGACTTCATTTCTGCAGGTATAAAGCAGGAGCAAACCCAATCAAGTCAGCGGAGCTGTAAGATGATAGGGGAAATGGTAATCATCTCCTCCCACCACCCAAACACAAGCAGAAAGTATAGGCTTCGTTATCAATGATTGCATACAAGACAATCAGAGGTTTAAGTAGTAGAAACTATTCACAGTTAAGTTTGAGCTGGGTTTCTGTATCTTGAAAACTTGTATTTAAGCAATCCAATAAAAAGAGAGACAGAACAGTCAACTGTAAATTTTAAATGCTGCTCTTTAGTAACCATCTGCACAAGTAGGAGGTTATTTTTATAGTATTCTTTGGAGTCCAGTATTGTCATCCATTGCCACAAGTTTTGCTGTAATTACCATAAAATGATCCTTTCAGCTTTACCCAGTGAATGGAAATGAAGAGCCATGAGTGCTACAGTAGAAATTCTGAGGGCTTTTAGAAGAGGATATTAATTATCATTGCCGCAAGGAAACGTTGAAACACATTCCACAGAAATGAAGTACAAAAAATGTCTACGACACCTCTAAACCCTGCATTTTATTGATTTTTATCACTCGACAGATGTATTTTTCTGTCTCCTACTAAAGAAAAATACTGAAACTACCAACAAATACATAGGCATTATAATTGGTTTCTGAGGAATAGGACAGAAATCCCTCAGAGATAGGGAAGTCTGTAAGAGTCTGTTCTCAAGAGGTCACATTTCATCTTGATATTCATCTATTCTAGAATATTACCATTTTAATATTACAATTCCAGGCTATCTGGAGACTATAATCTAAAACTTACAACTTTGCAATTTTTTAAGAATTGCATATGTAGCCTGCCACGACAGAAGTTACAGGTCACTAGTTACAACACAAGGACAACAACTTACAGGATTTGATGCCATCTTAACAGGAAAACTGTCATCTCATATAAGACTATGTTGCTAGAGGGGGAAAAGCAAGTTTAATATAGAGAGTGGTAACGTATCTGAAGACACCTAAATATCAACATAAAGGATGAGATTTATCTACGTTAACCATCTTGGTTTCCTTTAGCCAAAGGAGAGAGGCGGGCACCATTCATCCCATATAGCACAGTGATCCAAATTAATTCAGACAAATCACATCCCAAATTCATCATCTATCTCATGCCAGTGGCTACAAGATGAATCTATCCAGCTAGCTCAAACATAACTATAATGTAGTTGACCACAGTTCCCTGAGATAAATCATATTTTAAGTATATGTTTTACCAGCCCATGAGCTTTTAGGACGAAGAGAGCAAAATTTTGCAAGGAAAACCCAAGACTTGAACAACGCTGCATGATTTTCCTAATGAGATGGACACTGACAGCAACTCACTCCTAGAAGAGGAGGAATTCCACTAGCCTTTCCTGATGAGTTGCTCCCAAAAGCAAGACTTGTCCTCCCCTTTAATAGAAGGAAAACTGTTTACAGGTGACTTTGCCATGCTGAGCCAACATATGGCACTTCAATTTAATCCCGGCAGGTGTTCCTGCTGAAACCCTGATCATTTCAGCTCACTGTGGAATGAGAAACAAGGGCCCAAACAATAAGGAGAAGGCAAATATGGAAAGGAAAGGTCAGGGGAAAGTCCTAGCACTCTTAGCACCTGAGGTGTTAACTTACAGAAAAACTGAATCCTCCAGAGTCAGTCAGAATCACTCATGGCACGAGGACACCGTTTCATGAAGTCATTTGAAGTACTCCTGGGGCCTCGGTACAGTGACATTTGAAAGCCCCCAACTGCTGGTATATTATCTGCACAGGGCCTGCAGAAAAGGCAACTAATAGCGTTTCCACTTCCAAAGTATTCGGATGGTAGCACAGAGGAATGAAGTGGCACAGGTCACAGGAAGGACATGAAGTTAAAGCCAGTTTTGCAGATCCCAGACTTGTAGTTCCTTGTCACCATGCTACTTCTGCGATATGTTCTCAGCCAGAGTGTCACAACTGAAATACCTGACAGTCTTCTTCATGCCTTCTCCCAATAACTGTGCCAAAAAGGCCAAGACAGCAGGAAAGAGACTTCTACCTATGCAGATGTGATAGATGGCTTCAATAAACAGCACAAGTGACATTGAAACCTGCAGCCGCTGCTCCTCTAGTCCTGGGAACCGCACAGCTCAAAAACCTTCACAGTCTGGTCATGGGTAAAGAGGGTAAATTTTAGTTACAGTCTGGTTTCAATTTTGTATACAGTCTGATTAATCAGGCTCTATGTGGAAGAAACTGATTTCACTTAAATGGAAAGCTCGGTAACACAGTAGCAGCTGTGTTGTACATAAAGCAGCGTGACTAGTGATGCATCTGTGGGTACCCAAGCACCAAAGAACACCCTTCAGCTTGCGCTGTAGAAACAACCAAGTCACCAGACTTTGTGACTAATGTTATAATAAGGTATTCATTTGCTCTTTGAAGTATCATACTAAGATATTCTGCAATAAAAGCAATGCACTGCCTCACAGGAGACAGAACAGACAACTGAAAATCCAAGTTTAAGGATATTTCTCCTCCCACCACCACTTAAACTAAAAACCGCATTGACAATTTTAGGGCAAAGCACCTGAAAGGGGCCTTGAAGCAAACAAGAACCAGGCCCCGTTTTTTAATTATTTCCTTGTTCTACTTCATTGCTCCCCTACCTTCCACAAACCTTACTTTCTGCCTAAGACTTCAGCTTTTTATCCCCTTATTAACACATTCTTGATATCCTGTTTTCACAGACAATCAGGATGATTTTATGTTTTAGTGTAGACTATGTATCAGCTGCTCTAGGCTTTCCGGATCACACAGTGCAACCACAGCTTCCTCTGGTATTTATTCCTCATAAGGAATAAATAACTATAGGACTATTTAACCATTCATTAATGATTTTTATTTTGCCTAAATTTTTTGCTTATTTGCCTGATATTAATATTGACCTGACAATACAATATTAGTTAATAATCAGATATTATTAACTCCAGATTAAATCTTGCAAGGAGTGTTTTTAACTGATATGAACTAAACATCCACAATCCTACATTAGGTAGAATGGGAAGGTTGAATAAAACAAAACTGCCTGGTCATAAATGGCATATGAAGATGAGACTAGGGCATCTACAAGATCAAAAACAGGGTTTTGGTCGTTATCCTTGCTGAGCACACTTCTGGTTTCAGCAGTTAATACTACTGGAACAGCTTTCCACAAGCTCCAATTCATAGAACTGTGTGTTACAGACAGTGCTATTTTCTAAAGTTCTTTTATGCTCAGGACTGTAGCAAGAGATAGGTCCTGATTCCATAATCAGGAATCACAGAATCACAGCAATTAGTGGGAAAACTTCCTTAGACATATACAAACAGTAGAGCGACATAAAGAAATCTAGGCATGATCAACATCAAGAGAGGATCCCATCGGCTTTCACAGACATTATTTAGAGTCTAAAACTAGCTGTAAATTTGCATTTTTATGGGATCAATACCAGAAGGACCCAGTCTCAACATAAATGATGAAGCATCAGCCTCACGATTCTGATTCAATGCCTGTACAGCAAAAGCCTTCAGCATTCACAGCTTTGAACTGTGTGGGATGAATAAAGAAAAGGCTAAGATTTAAGTTATTTATATAAGAAATAAAACAAAGCCAAAATTCTGTAAAACACTAAGAAACAAGGAGAAAAAGTTACATTTTTCAAGAATCACCCCCAAACATTATTAATTTCCAATACAAAATACTACTCAGATAGCCAAATTTAGTGCATTCCCTATTATTCAGTCTTTGCCAGCCTCATCTGCAGAATCAGTCACAAGCAGTGCATCTAAAATAACCAAATACAGAATTAAATGACCCTCTAAGACACATAATCACTACTTTAGAAATGCTTTGAAAACTGCTGACTTGTACAAATGGAAAATTATGAATCCTACTCAATTCCCAGAGGTAATATTAGGTTTATGTTCATAATTCATTAATCACTGAAAAAGACACTCGTGTTTCAACAGGAACCTGTTGGGATTGCTGCATTAATGCTCACCCTAGTTTGATTAATATGGGGCCCACACAATGACAAGCATCTAACCAGAGAAGTTGCCATTTTAAACCTGAACCTCCCATCTGTATTGACCTTTTTATTTATTAATTTATTTATTATTTATTAATGGCGTTTCTGAACTTGCTATGATTCTTTTTTTAATACCTATTATTCAGCACGCTCCACAAGTGACTTAATTTTTCCATTACAAGGAATTTGTCAATAAACACTTGATAAATACAACATTTCCTACAGGCATTGCTGCAAATCTTCCATCACTTGACAGAATTACCACATAAATGGTAAAATGCAAGTGCAGCGACTTTAAATCACTGAAAGGAAACACATTAATTGTGGCTGCACATAGAACAGAAAGAGCACGAACGTGGTGCAGAGACTAGAAACCTCTTCTCTGCCCTGTCCTTTACCCAGGAAGGTGTTAGATCATCTCTCCACTTCAGGCTCCTAAAGGGGGATGATGCTTTGGACCTGCGGAGCAAGTCTGAGCTGAAAGAGCCTCTGGCTTCCCATTGCTCCAATCTCACTAAGAACATTTGGTATATTTTCACATTAGGGCACCTTTATATTGCAAAAACAGTGAAAAATCTTTGGTGTCATAACCAAGAACAGGATCGGAGTGCCTGACTTTAACAATCCATTTGATTGAGGTGAGAGGAAAAAACAAACAAACAAAAACCTGGAGCTAGGTCTCAGTAAATTAAAAATTTCATCCAACTCTAAGTTTCATGTAGCAGCTTCATTGAAAAGATCTCTCTTGGAGTAAAATAATCCTTAGTTTAAAATGTGAGTGTTCAGCCAATTTAATTGCATCTTCAGCAGATATCGTTCACATGTCTTGTGGATTTTCCAGCTTCTGTTTTCATTTCATTATCTCCAACGATACAAATTTAAACATCAGAAACCAGGAAATCATTGAAATTTGGATATCAAATTAATGGCCAAGGGATTTCCAAAAAAAAAAAGAAAAAAGAAAAAAAGATTTTATGTGGAAGGGATTTGTTTGCCTTCCAGTCTCTGAACATTTATAGTACATCCTACTCATACTTTCAGCTGCCTGCCAGAATTTTGAAGGTAGAAACAAAAGCTAAATCCAGATGATCTGCTCCCAAGAGCTGCTTTATAACAAACATCAAATAGCATCAAAATGATGAACAAGAATGAGTCTGCAGCAAGCACATCACCTCTCAGATGTCATGGGCTGAATTTAACCTGAACTTCTCTCCTGTTTTCCTGTTTTCCAGCTGCCACCAAGGCCTGCTCCATCCAATACCCAAACTCGAATTCAACAGGCTGCTCAACAGCAGCATGTTCAATACCACAACCACAACAGTCCCACAAGAAATCTTGTCTGTGGGAGGTTCTCCTCTTCCTTTCTGCACACGACAACAACAACAGTAATGATTAACCTCTCATCACACAGAACTTCCAAAACATAATAAACAGCCTACTAATTAACAGTGCTAAATTGGTCTCGGAGGCCTCCTGGCCTCTGACGCAGGCTGCAAGGGGACAGCAATGCCAGCGCACTGGGAGAGCGGAGCCAGGTAGGGCAGGGTGCCCATGGCTACGGGCCTTGCTGCACAGGCTCAGCTCCACCTCGGGCCTTTGGTCTGATCGCCCAGGCCACCAAGGTGCTTCCTGGCTGCCCACAATATTCCAGGAATCGTTCCCTTTGCCAGGAGCTGAGGCTCATATGTCTTTGCTGGGCAGCAACTGCCACACAGCGAAACTCCCAGCAGGGCACGTCCGAATCTCTGCTCAAAGGGTCCTTATTCAACCACTGAAAGATCTTGAAAAACGGGGTTTGAAATGCAGGTATCGCAATGGGTGAGGTTGGAAGACACCTCTGGAGATCATCTAAGTCCAACCCCTTGCTCAGGTAACGCTTCTCTTGCGGTTTGGATCTCGTCTCTCTCTCTTTTCCTTTTCTCCCTTGCACCTTTTTTTTTTCTCCCCAAAACCACTATTGTGGTAATGATATATGAATGTAGACGCTCCGGTCTTGGCAGAAGCACGTCACGCTTTGGGATGAGTCCAGCTCTGCTTACATTTTTGTCACACTGCCTCTACTTCTCCCTTTCCTCCTCTCCTCTTTCCACAGTTAGGTCAACTGCTTTGACAGGAAGAAAAATGGGAATTTTTAGGAAAAACATATTTAACTGAAGTGAGAAAATAAACTAAGATGCATCGGAAAAAGATATCATAAACATGAACCTACATTAAAAATAATTAATTTCAAATTATATAAAATTCTGGAAGTCTTAATAACTCTAAATGAGAAAACAATTCACGACAACTTCCAATTATGAAAAAAATGATCTGTTCTGCAACAACAATTTTTGTGACATTTATAATACACAAGAAATCATCGAGCTTAATTATTTGAATTTGGTAGCTACAGATGTTGTGCTGAAATCTAATAAAATTGATCCAGTAAGACTACAGATGGTAGTCTGCAAATACAGAATTTGCTGCCTTGTGCATTGTTATAAGAGCCATTCATAATGACCTTCCTTATTATCTTCATTAAGACCTGGCTAAAACTAAGTGGTTAGTGCACCTTTCTAGTTGCATGGTAATAGAGAAAAATATGAGGCTAGTCATTACTTGTGACTAGGAAATACTCAGCATATTCAGCAGCATCCATGTGAAGACCTGCGAGCATGAGAACATCAGGCAGATAAGCCTGAATGCCTGTTTGACACTGAGCATCTTTAGTGGCTACTCTTGAATTAAATTTAAAATTCACTAGCTTGACAACCAGGGCTGAAGGTTCTTGCGTGCGTCCCGTTCCCTGACGCAGGACCCTTGGTGACTAGCACTTGAACAGACACGAAAGGGCATCTATTCTGAGCGCCAGGAGGCCTCGGCAATGACACAGCCGAGCAACGCAGCAACATCCACGCATCATCTGACAAGCGTGTCAGGCCCCAGTGGAGAAGCAAAATGAGAAAAAAAAATCCCCCAAGGAAGAGTCCTTCGCTAAGCATCTCTGTGAAAGGGGAAACTTTTGTTATCTCCTCTGAAGGTCAGAGGATTTTAGACTGTAAAGGACAAACTTGCCAATGAACCCTTACTAAAAGCATTCTGACAGGCACCCCACCTTCATTTTTTACCAAGAAGTTTTTTGTACAGCAGCATTTGCTCTCCCAGGAACCCAGTCCTGCAGTCACAGAAGCACGAGTCAGATCGCAACTTTCACCTTCATTTCCTACCAGGGACACAAGATTCTCCCTCCGACAGCAGTGACAACTGCAACATGGGAACCAGCTAGGAGAGCTCTTGCGTCCTGGAAATACTCAGCTAACACTGATGACTTTTGACAAGCATAACCAGGGGAAGGTGGGTCAATTCCTTCTGACTCTGTCCACCCACAGTTTACCCAGGCTATAAAATACGACTAGAACCTTGACTTTTGAGAGGAACTTTGTACTGGCACAAACCTGGTTTCACTTTGCCATAATTCAGCATCTCCACGCATTGCTCCTTTTCAACAGCAGCACTTGGTCCAGACTCCTGTCAGGATCAGTCTCCTGTCAGCAGCAGAGGACCAGTCTTTGCTACACTGAGAGAGACACACACTAGAGACAAGACCATTCCTGAACATCTTTATATTGCCTAGCAAAATCGATGCTAATAGAAAAAGTTATGCCTGCATACATACACATTGAACCCTGCAAGAGATTTGCCAGAATTAGACCTGGAGTTTTGAGAATACCTGAGCCCTTTCAACAGCTTTTAATAGGAACAAGAACTATGCTCGTTTGGGGAGGTGTGAATTACACCTCCTACATCCAGCTCCTTGCCCCCTTCCCACAGCCTTTCCGAGAACTTGCATTGCCAGGTCAAGTGACACCACTTTCTGTTAGTGTTGTCACCTCAAGAGGTCTGTGTTTATTAACAACCAAGTACGTTTGGATTTCTCAAATCTAAGGAAATTTCATTTAGCAATTAAAAAAGAGAGAGTGAGAAAGAATTAGTAGGAATTAGAGTGAAAAAGAATATGCATCTAGGAAAAGACTAACAAAAGACTTAAACTAGGCTACTTAGTTTTTAAGAGGTTTGACGTTTAATTTTACCAAAGGCTGCTAATTTTTACAAGCATCCAGCGAGCAGGAGACAGCGAGTGCTCCATCTCCAGCACTGCTGGGCTCTGCACTGACGGGGCTATTGGCACAGAGGCTCTTTGCACGTGTGACACAGAAGGTGGCTCTCACAGCGTGTCCTCTGTGCTGCATCCCACCCCAGAACCATCCCCAGCCATCAGGCAACACAAGCAAATAACACACACCAAATGCGACCGGAACGGTAGGTGATGGGAGCTCCAATTTTCTCCATCTTCTCCAAACACGCAGAACTTCCTCAGCGTAACCATCCTTTGTAAAAAGTTGCCTGTTTCCTATCTACTCAGAGCTCGTAGCATGAAGTAGGTATGTTTGCTAGAAAAGGGGTTCTTGGTGCATTATTAATCTCATCTGACAGAAAGTTATTTCCACCATCATCCAGGGCTATACATCTACGAATACCACAAAGTCGTCACCATGACAAAAGAAAATCCATAAGAGGATCCTGTCAAAGGGAGGTAGTGTTTCCTGGCGAGTGACAACATGGGGCTGTATAATGAAAAGTGTCATTCGTGCCCCCTCAGCTGATTTTTAATGGCTATTTACAGCAAGACACCACACAGCAAAATGACCACGGACAAGCGTATAACAAATCAATAGCTACCCTAAGTCAAAGAGTAATTATATAAAAAAAGGAGGTGTTCCAGAACACCAGAGCATCATTCATTCATGTCAGCCAATGTGTTGTTACACTTAAGAGAAAAATAAAAAATCTTTTCTCCGTTTCATAAATTAGTAAGTAACAGTACCCCCATGAAATAGGAATTCAAATTAGAACATGCATAAGATAATCTATGGAGGTAGATGTAAAGTAAGAAATGATAAATGAAGAACTGCCACTTCTGTGCATACTTGTTTAATGTGATCCTTCTCCTTCCCTAGGGCTGCCAGTCTCTCAATAAAATCCATGTGTTGCTGCTTTGGAGACACCTAGTGCGTTGTGTTACACAGCCCCAGATTTGGAACCCATTAAATCAACAGCTATTAGCGACACATTGGGATAAAATACAGTCTATTTTCCTTTATCACCCCCCTTGCGGCTCATGCCACATAGAAACGAGTGAGTTACTGCTCTCTCCTCACAAACTGCGTATTCCCCTGTTATTTTGCTGAGATCCTGAAATCAAATACATCACTGCTGGGCAAACATAGCCAGCTCAGGCACGACGGCAAGTTCCCATCCCAGCCAATATCTCCCTACTTGGAGAGGGCATGTGCGATTTATAAGAAAACTAGAGGCAGGAGTTTTTAATCCTACACCCAGACAAACTAAACACATTACAGGATTTTCCAGAAGAAAAATGAAAATTAGTTTGTTGCTCAGCTTTTTTTCTTTTTTTTTTAATCATATAGCCAGCAGGATGGAAACAAAATGAGAATAGACATTTCACAAGAGAATTATGAAAATTAGTTGATGAGAATTATATTAATGCCTGCCATTAAAGAACTATTTTTCAGGAATCAACCCTGCAGACCTGAATGTATACAGTTATAATTTATATGTATGTATACAGAATAATTAATTCCTATAATAAGGCTAAAAAATTAGAAACCTTTAGGATATGTTTAAATTCAGGAAGAAGCATTTTATTTGATTTTGATCAGCAACAAAATGAAGAGAGCTAGACACCGGTTACGGATGTACTCAATCACGAAACAAGACAACTATTAAGGGAGGTTTAGTTTTATTTAAAGTGAAAGCTTCAGAGCACTAAAATGTCACAAGATTTGCTGAAAATAATGGTAAATGTAACCAGATTACTAATATTTTACCCCTGCCAGCACTCAGAATTCACCAATATTGAAATGGGAAATGAAAATGCGGTCACCTTGCTGTTCAGAAGTGGATCTGTAATCAGAAAAGTGGAAGTGTCTTCTTCAAAAAAGCAAGAACCCCACTAAAAGAGAAGGCAAGCTCAACATTAAGAAAAGCTGAACTTCCAGTCAAAAAACCCGAGCTCACAAAATCTAATACAACAGCATGGACCAGTGGCTCCTACAACACTTTAGTCACTCGTAATTGTCAGGAGAATTGACACCATATACATCAGACAAGAACCATAAGCAAAGTTTTCAGAAGGCAACTGAATAGAAAAATGACTTGTAGCCAGCAAGCTGATAAAACTAGGAACACAGAGCAGAGGAAGTTTATGTATTTCCTTTTCTGAACAGTTCAGCAAGCTTTAACAACTTGTAGAACTGGCACCTATGAAAAGCTGCAAGCCAGTCGCAGTATGTAAAAATAAGCACGCACTGAAATTATTGGAAGATTAGGACTGCCTTAGGGACCATGGAAATATGACAGACACTGTCCCTTTGGTTACAGGATGGGCTAATTATCCCTCTCAACCTGCAGGAGAGCAGCCAACAACCTCTGTAGTTTCTCTTTCAGCAGAGAAATGGAGCAGGGCTTCCCGAGGAGGGATTTGCCTCACACTTAATTTTCCCAAGCTCTCAGGGAAGCTGCTTTGACAGGTAAGTGACCAGATAAGTGGAAGCTATGGTTTTCCTTGAACAAGATAAGAGAACCTAAGGGGGGTTATTAAGAATTTCTGAAATATGCTGCAGCATTATCTTAAATCTGAACACGATAAAGCTTTATCAGGGTAAGCACTTCACAACTTCATTATAAATAGCAATTTTGTTCAAGCTTCAGGCCTGGTATTGAAAAAATAACATTCTGGTGCTGTCAACTTCATACTTGTGATTAGAGAAGTTAATTAATATAATATTGATTTAATCAAAAAAAGCATTCTAATCCCATGATACTTCACGTAATAATGATATGGAGCACACCATTTTCTTGAAATAGGATGACATCCATAAATGAAATTAATTTTTGTAGCACCTATAAAATGCTCAGTACAAAGCTTTAACCTTGGATTTCAAATGGGGTTTCTTCATAACACAACTTACTTTATGCAATACCTTTATTTCGCGCCTTAAATGAACATAACTGCTTTATTTTAGTCTATATCCTTTGTGCGACAGTCCAACAGGCTTTGTTCAATGTATTTTCAGAGCAGATTGAATTATGCTTGTTAATGAGCTCCTGTTTAACAGAGAAATTCGTGTTTTTAGGCAGGATTTAATCTTACTTGAAAGGTTTGGTATCTATGCACATGAATCATGTGTACTCCTCCTCATGAATCCAAGTTCTTATGGAACAATGCTATGCTCAAATATTTATTTGACACCATATGTTCACAAATGTACTTCCATTTCACCCGGTCCTAATATAATCAAGAGATTTCACCCATAAAAAGGATACAATGAGAAGGAGAAAAAAAGAAAAAAAAACACCAAAAAATAAGCGCAGGAATGAGTTTAGGGTTAGCAACTACATTTAGAGGAGAGAGAGACAGGAAGGAAGAAAAGAAAGCAGAAATGCAGGTGACTGACAAGTGGCACCACTTCTGAGCAGGACATTCCAATATCCCAATGTTTGTGAGATCAATTATAAGAGATTTTTAAAAACTAAACTTCGAGACCAGAAGATATTTTGCTTCCATGTGGCTCCCGGGAGCCAAAGGAACTGAAAAACTGATAGATAAGCCTTCCATTTCCTGTTAGATTATACTTAGTACTGGATTTCTCAGGTCAGCAAGGTATAAAAACCATGACCTTTTCAGCAATGAAATCACTTCAGCCAGTGGAGTCAGTGAAGTCAAACTTTACAGCATGCATAGCCCAAAACCCAGCTATATCTTCATCTCCCACTCTCTTGAAGTGGAAAGCCTGACTGTAATTCAAAATCCACATTTTCTTCTTTTGGGAACATGTAATTAGAGAGCTTCAACAAATGGTCACAATTAAAAGTTGGAGAGAGCACTGGAGAAATTAGCACTTCACATGCAGGTACCCCAAGGGGCTGGGCTGGAATATGTGTCCCAGCTTTCAGGGATACAGACTAGAGACCTGCTGGACTGGTGACTTCACCATCAGTTTGAATTAAATAATTACCTCAAATAGTCTTGCATTTGGCTTGTCCCAGGTCATAATGCACGTGCAATAAGGTGATACTGAATCTGCTACCCTAAATTTTTGGCAGTCTGTAAAACCAAACTGAACTGTTCATTTCTTTTTCAACAGAAGCCAATATGAGACAAATTCAGAAGGACATAGACGTATGCAATCAACTCTGCCAGATGGTTGAGTACTGGAAAGTTGCTGATGATTAAGCATCACAGCTTCAAAAGAAATGAGTGCCAACCAGAACACCAAGTTAGAAGAGAGAGGCTACCAGGACTTGGCTGATGAAAGAAGATATGATAGATAACTATAACAGGGGAGATGAGAAAAACACAGAAAAAATACAGGAAAAAAAAAAAAAGATGGACATCACAGTAGAGTCAAAAATGGGTAAAGAATGAAGAATGCAAAGGACATTAAAGAGAACTATAGGAGTTGCAGAGAAAAGAATTAGATGGAGAAGGGCAAAGGGAAAAAATCACCTATCTCTGATGATGGTCAAATGTCAGCCATAAAGGTGAGAATCTTGTGCTTAAACCCTAAATACAGACTCAGGCTGTAGAGACGATGCCTTGAGGCCTGTATATATTTAGGGAGGAGAAAGTAATTACACAGAGCCAGGCATTTTGATGGAAATAGCACATGGATTTCCAGACAGAGCCTCACAGAGATTGTGCCCAAGTGCAAAAAACAGGTTTTCAGGATGACACATGTTCCGAGGTGCAAAATTATCACCAACCTTTCGCAGTACAATACAGTTTGTAGCCATTACCAGAACACATGGCTCCACCGTCGTTTTCCATGTGAAAGGAGGCATAAAGAAAAACTCCTCCCCCTCAATGGGCAAGTGAGTCAAATATAAAAATACTCCCAAGCAAATAACAGCTTTTTAGTTCATCTTTATATCTAACAATGACAGCTGTTGGCATGAGTCAGATGGATGATTCAACCGATGCTGTCCTCTTGGCTCAGTCTAGAAAGGAAGGTGGAGGGAGGGGAGGGGAGAAATGGTTTATTTTTAAATATTCCTTGCCATAGATAATTTGAAGACAACTCTTAAAATATTTCTTTCCTTGAGAGCTAAAGTCTGTGTTATTTAAAGTCAACCTCAGAGATAAAGAAGAGTAGATAGATTCCAGGGAATCTGGAGACAGAGCAGGAAGTTTTAAAAGCAGAGAGGACCCACAGTGAGGATACAGTGTGTAATACTGCTGGTCCTTGGTCCAGTTCTAAATAAAGGAGAGGACTCAAGTCTATGTCCTCATTGAAAAGGGCTGCAGGGCCCCATCGTTCTGATAGTCCTGAAACAACATTATTTAATGGTTCATTAATTACTTGAGAAGCCAGACCCCCACTAACCATGGCAGCTAACAAGAGCAGCACTAAAGGCTGTTCAAATTATCCAAAAGACTAGCTGGAAAAGTCAATGAGACACTATCTTACATCAAGAGCTTTCAGACGTTTTGGTCTGTAACACTCTTGTCATCTAAAACGGATCCAAAGTTAGACCTTGTAATCTAAGAGGCTTCAATTCTACTGTGATCTCCTTGCCAAAATATATAAGGAACTAAATCTCTTTCAGGAAGCTACCATCTACTCCTATCCAGTCTATGAATATTTCAAATAAAGAATTTTAAGTTTTATCAGTTGAGAGTTTGCACGCTGCCCAAAAGAGACGCAGTACTAGTACGAGCTCTTTCAGAAATGCTAACTTAACCTCGTGCAGAGCACCAAGATATTCCATCTGTTTTTCAGACACTGCACCCGGGTGAAAGCTAGTAGGTCACCAGGAGAAGAATATAGGGCAGTTAATAGTTTTTGCTTTCTCTGGACCACACTTAGCAAAGGTCAAAACATTCTTTTTTTTTTTTCCCTTCCATTTTCAAGAACTCTTTTCAGTTATAGTAAAATTCACATTTCCCGATTCATGAAAGTTTGACCTCAGTTGTTATACTCTGTTACTTCAACAGGAAAGTCCAAGTTGTTATAAGGAGTAACTTCACAGTCCTGCTCACTCAGAAGTATGGAAAAGAAGCAGGATGAAAAACAGTTCATTTCTGAGGGAAAACGAGGCCAATATATCTATTTTAGTTGAGAGTGAGGACAGTGGTAACGCAAGAAGCTTGTCTTGCTCCTGAACCTACATTGACAACTAAGAAGCTCTTGGAGAACAAAGCAAATTCATTCTATAGATTTTTATAAAATTTCCCTGCAGCCAATTCTGCAACAATTCTGGCAAAGAATTCAGAAAGAAACAACACTTACCCAAACAGGATCATATATTTAGACTTTAAATTGTGTATCTAAGAGAATAGCTTAAAGTAACTACCTCTAAATGTGAATAATTTTCACACAAACACTCTGCCATAGGCAGTTTTTAAATATGCATTTTTTTTATCCTCAGTTCTCCAACCCATTTTACTCTGTCTTATGAAACATATGATTGAGCTTTTGAAACTCAGTTATTATCTGTATTTTTTCTGGTTCTCTACTACATTTCATTCTGCCTTCTGGAGTAGACTACCCCTCCTTCTATGCAAGAAGGTTTTGTTCCCTTTTAGCTAGGCAGCATGGAAACATGCAGTTGTTGAAGTGGTTTTTGATCACAGTCTACTATAACAGGACAATTACAGTAAAATTACACTGCTGAAAATCATTTTGCTGGATGTAAAATAGCAAATATTTCAAAGGGCAAACAAACATCTATGAAAGCAGCAGTAAATGGAGAAGCCTGCAGGTTGGTCTCCACCTAGAGTTTCTACCACCACACATGAAGTTACAGAAGTCAAAAAAATCACAAATTGCTCAATCCTGAATTGCTAGCTTGAATAAAACTGGATTAATTCTCTTGAGTTACTTCTGATACAGACTGATGAAGCCAGTCCTATAAACTTGTACAAATCAAATAGACAAATGACAAAAGAAGCTTTCTTATACTTAATATGGGATATACCAGGCTCCAGAGATTAAAAATCCGTGTTGTTTTGCTTTGCATTTAAGAACCTGTAGATTGAAAATGAAAATAAAACCATTTAGATAACTGAAAGGATGAGGCTGAAATGGAGAGCTATTCTTGTAAAGTAGCTCTCTAGCTTTTCCTATTTGTGTATTGTGTGCATAAAAAAAAAGCAGCAAGAGATAATAAAGGGGCACTTAACTAAGCACAGAATTGAACTCGCTGTCAGGTTGACAAGGAGGGATGAGCAAGAAAACAGGGATGAAAGGTCAGGTAGTTGCTGTGCTCCATGCAGGAAGATAAGGACGTTGCCACCCGGCTCCCAGCTCACGGGCTCTGTGTACAGGCCCAGTAAAGGGATTTGTAGCGCTCAAATGAGCACGCAAGGGGCTGCCACTTGCTGCTGACATATCTAAAGAAGGTGGGAGGAGAAAGTTGCATGGGCCCAGCGGGGTGTAAAAGCAGCACAGTTAACAGCACTTTCGCTCTTGCCAAAAATATTCAGGAAGATAGACGTTCCTCCAAATTGGGAATTTGCTCCCTGCGAAGAACCTTTTGGAACGGAAGTGAGCAACGATTCTCCTTCTCCCTTCCCTAAACATTAAATGAAATTCTGTCTTACAAAAGTCCTTTTATTTTCCTTCTTGTCATTCACTCAAGTTGTTACCAATGAGGTGTTTATTCCCTGACACTGGGTGTAATGTGGCTTTGCACAGTGCTATGCTAGGTAGATTTTTCATGTTTATGGCTGAGGAGAGTAACTTAATGATCCTTTTAAAAAGACCAAGTCAGCTCTCCAGCCCCCTGCACTGCCGCCAGTTTTGCTTTCCATGCTGTTCCAAAAATCTGGAGCCAGGAAATAAGCTGTCCAAAGCATTACTCTGTAGGGAAACTCGCTTAAGTGATTGTTGTTTCTCCCTCAATTTTTTGCAGTCACATCAATGTAAGTTACAGTTTAACTTGAAATGAACAATTTGGCAACTCAGCAGGTAATGGTAAACCCTATTATTATAGAGAATATTATGCAATCCTCCAGCTTTTCAAGCCTCTTGAGGTTACAGCTGTACTGCAAGCAGTAACTTCAGGCTCCGGGAGGCAAGTCATGGTGCCTTGGTGTTCCACACCTCCAGCTATGGAGACACATCTCCTTGTGCAGCCAACACTACTCAGCAACGTGGTGCTCAGGAGCCACCATGAGGTCTCATGCTGGGAATTGAGCCTTTGGATTGTGCACTTTGGTTAGGAAAACTGTTTTCTGCAAACTCTTCTCAGAGTCTCTTAAAGAAGGCCATAGCCCTCTGCTACTACAGGGGTGACACAGAATGCTCAAGGACAGTCTCGCATGAACTAAAAGGGGGAACAGAAGCGGGGAAAGAGGAGAAGACATCATTAGGGTTGAGCAAGGACTTCAGCTAGAGAGGATTTACTAGCAGAGGCTCAAGGCTCATTGAACAGTTGCAATAATCCATCCAGTCTCTTTGGGATAGAGAAACATCACATTTTTACTTCAGCGATGAAAAGCATGCTTAAAGCAGTTTTATGTCTCTTCAGCAACCTTCTGTTCTCCTTCTTCCTGCCCCTCTTCCGTAAAGTCAAGAATTTTCAAGATTGGGGTCTGGAGAAGAGAATTACCCAACTAACCAGGCAGCTTTTACCTCCGAGATCACCATTCCGAATATTACTTCATACAAAACTCAGTGATTGTGCCCTGCAGGGCAACCACTGCTTTCTAAAGCAATTACATGGACCAAAAGAAACCATTTTGTTTTGCCCTCTGGCTTTCTATGTGAAACAAGTGTCACAGTGAAATGCTGACAAAATCCTCTCTGTGTTCTATATTTGAGGAGTTGTAGAGCAATGCTGACATTGGAAGGAAGTGTACAGGTAAAATAAAGGGATTTTTTTTTGCTTGTTTGTTTTTAGTAAACTACAGTTTGCACTGAAGTCTGCACAGACAATAGACTTGTGCCCTCTGCACACAAATGAAAGCAGGGAAAAAGAACTTTTATGGATATTTAATTACATTTACCATATATATGATAACATACATAATAACAAGTTTCAGCTATGCAGGACAATATTGGTTAAAATTAATCTCGAGGCAGAAAGATTCTAGCACCTTGAAGGTGTTTGGAAAGCTTAGATGTATCCCATGTTTTACATAGGTCCTACACCCTGAATTTTAGCAACTGTTACAAATCCTTTTCCTCCTTTACCCTTGCACCAGTGCATGAGAGCACACTCAAGGGAACAGAGCAAACTGCTTCCCAAATGAGCTCGCAGCAGCACATGATCAGTCAGGGGATGCTCTGCTTTTGCCATCTGTTCCTCTGCTAATCACGAATGCTGCAGATACCCACAACTACACTGCAAAAAAAGGAGCGTGGTTAAAGCACACGTATTCGTTCTACAATGCATCTTTGCTGTTTGTTTCAGATGAAGCCCACGCCACCCACCACGCAATGCACGAGCCCCTCAGCAGGGGAGCCACAGAAGGGCAGGTGTTTTTAGCCTCTCAGTGGCAGCGAGCCAGTGGTGGTTGCTCCGAGTTCAGGATGTCCATTATGGGAGACAATTTTCACATCCATGCCCAAAACCGCACACACTTCTCTAGGGGGGATACCAGAAGCTTCACAACCAGAACTGCCCAGATCAGGGGATCAGGGTCTAGCAAGATATTAATAAGCAGAAAATCAGCTTTCAGCTCTACACTCTCTGGAGCGCTTCCTGCTCTCCCCTTCCTAAATCATCAGCAACCTTCCTCTCTAAAGAGGCCGAAGAGGCTTTTCCTTACCTACTTTTCCCTTTGCTGCAACTTCCACTAGGCACACATTTGATATTCTCCATTTCCTTTTCTGCCAGGCATTTGCTATGAGGACAGATCTCTGGGCTTCAGAAAGGATGGTCCAGATTATTTCTCACTTAATGAAGCATGGTGCCCTCTCAGCCATGGCTTCTCTGTCTGCACCTGCAAAATTAGCCAGCATTCATTTGCCCATGACAAGCACTGTACGTTTTGGTGTTTCCTCACTTGCTTGCACATGTATTTTCTCTTAATAAGAAATGACTGACAAAACCAAGTTTTTTGTGCAATTTCAGTTGCAGTACTTCCTAATTTAGGAAGCTAAAGCTGCAAAAGCTGCCATGCCCTAGGGCTTCAACGTTGTCTCTCTTTTATATATAGATATATCCCCTAATTGAGTTGGAATTTTCTAGACAATGGTTGTGTCATTCTGGGTTGAACACATCAACTGCACAGTCCCGGATATATCAGTAATGGTTTTGCAATGATGTAGGCAGATTTGAAAAAGATGTTCGGCTTGCAGCATCTTCCACTGCTAATGAAAGCTACAGCCATGCTGATCACACACTGCATTTATCTTTATTCCTGCTATGACCTTCTGAAATAGAATATTGCTCATTCTTGATTATATAGGGCTATATTCTGCCACTGCCAAAAGTGGACTTTTCTCAACAGAAACCAACATAAAGGCTCTGTGAAAACTAAAACAAACATGCCGATAGCAAAATATAGCCTATAAGAAATTGTTCATTTATTTTTAATATAGAGACATGATTCTTCATGATGGCAGATATTGCTTCAAAACTGGAAGTTTCAATATATCTTAAACTAGTTCTAAGAATTTTGTGTATTACCCATGTTCTCAAAATTGTCCATTTATACCCATCACAGTTTCCTACACTTATGTTCAGTCTCCTTTCCTTTTCACAAGGCATTAATGCAGACAGCAAATGCTGCCTCACCATCTCTAACAGCACTATCTTTTGGGGGAAAAAAGCCTGTGTTTCCTTTAATCTCATCTTCTAGATACTCATTACATGGTACACAACCTTTGCTTGCCAAACATTTTAACATTTATTAAGGCATGCCACATGCATAAGACAAAACATTTCTTCATGAAAAGGTTTCTTCAAATCCATATACCAGGATTTATAGAAAAGAAGGGACACTAGATATAAATGTGTAACTCTGTGCAACTAAAGGATCATCATTTCAATCCATATTCCGATGCAATCAAGCCATTAACGAACCATTCAGTGTCTTGTTATATCTGACATGCTATTACATAAACATCCTTATAATCGAGAAGACTAATAAAATTGGGGTCACTGATATGAATTACCACATGCCTCCTAATGAGCAAATTTATCTGATGTATCGGATTCCTTCATCCTGCAGTATTGCCGTTATAGGCATAACTGACAACTTTGCAGTGTTTTTCTAGTTCATATTTATTCTAACTATAAGTGACGTGATCTTTCTTTGGATACCGTTGTCCTTCCTGAACCAAAATGTTTCTAGAGCTGTGTCTAAGGAACACAACTGGGTGATTCTTTATTTAAATCACTAATTAGCACATGCTTATGATATCCTCACTGAAGACAGCACTCTCCATTTATGTGAAAATTTCCTCCTTAGCCATACGAGGCAACTTTTAAAAGGATCACTAGACTCGAACTTACCAAGAGACAGGAGTTTCAGCAGATGTAGTTTAACATTAAGATCAAACAAGATACAGAAAATCTGCTCTGGATACTATCTCCATTCTAACAGTACATCACCTCAGGAAATACCTACTCCCCCTTCAGCATGACATCAAATTAGGTGTGCTACCTCGTTAAAAAAACAAAAGCAAGCAAAAAAAAAATGCCATCGTCAAACAGATCAGTTACTCTGGCTTTATTTAGAAAAAAATGGACAAAGTTTGTCCCTGATGTAACCTGAGCAAGGTTTATATTGCCAAACAAGGAATGAATTTGACCCTATAAACAATGCTGTCAGTTACACGGATATCCAAGGAATGACAACAGACCTGTTAGTTTATACCTTGTCTTTCAGTATTCCAGCATAGTATGTAGCTCAGTAGAAAAGCACTGTCCTGGGACCAACACAACAAAATTTTGTTATCAGATTTGGCATTGGCTCGATGGAAACTCCCAACTACCTTTATCCTCTGTTTCCACATCAGTCTCATCTAGATATCTAACTCTATGGGAAAAGCGCAGTGGGATGTGACGAAGGCAGCCACAAATCGTCCGGCTCGGCCCAAACCCTGCGGCCCAGGGCAGCTCCGGCCCCTTCAGCACCGGACAGCACCGAGAGGGATGACTGTTCCCAGCTGGAAAACTGCACTTCTTCCCTCCAGTTCCAGGGGCTGCAGCTGCCTCCTCTTCAGGTCCTGACCACTGTGCTAGAGCTGGAGAGCAAAGGTAGAGGGGACAAGAGAAGATGATACTGAAATAAACTTTTTGAATAGTCATGAAACTTAATGAAGGAAATGTGAATGACAGGGCAAAACAGTCCTCTGATCTAAAAAAGTGCATGGAAACTATTCAGGGAATAAAGTATGGAATTACAAGGGACACTGGACATACACAACTGAATATCCTGACTAGGAAGTTTCATAGTAACCTGCATCAGTACCTCTGCCAATGCCAGTGCTAGCCACTGCTCAAGCCAGGATACGCCGAAACCACTTTCATGAAAACAAGTTTGAATACAGCTACTTTAACACCAGTTCTTCATAAAGTATTTTCCTATCAGCCCAAGACAAGTGACATGGATATATGACATTAAGTTCATTAAGAGCAGGGCCAGGATCACTGAATTAACTGAAGCCTCCTTGTACCCATTTAATGAGAATGATTTTCTGTTACTCTGGATTACAACCAAGCTATAGAAGTGACGGACGAAGACTGATCTACTTCCTGCCAACCCCTATTCAGTAACTTAGCAATTATTTTATCCATAGCTGAATTTTGAATCTTATCTTACTCTTGAAAGTCATTAGACATCAGATGTTCAGTCCAAACAAGTTACTCAATTTTAGATGTCAACCAGTGACAGCAAATCCACCAATAGTAACTGCTGGTGTTGTACACCTGCAAACATTGTTTATACAGCTTTAGGGCTTGGTACCTTAATAGCAATAATGGACTGTATAAAACTGAAAACAGAGTTAAGACTTGGAAGTTCACAAGTTGAAGGTAGCAACTTTTAAACACGTCAACTCCATTTCTGGGGTTTGGTTGGAATCTGTAAAAGTCTGCAGTCTGAAAAGAAAACTAGCAAGATTCTTCCAAGAGCTTCTTTTATTTATGCTGGCAAAACAGAACTCCTTTTCTAATTACACAGTATCCTCCAAAAGTCAACAAGAAATGGTTAAACTAATTGGTCTTTCAGGTACCTTATTTATTTGAGAACAATGTAGGAATCAAACTCTGGCCTCAATAAAGTCAGGGAGAACTCAGTCATCAACTTGAATATTAAGATTTTATTACACAACTGCCAGATCAATCTCATTTTTGTTTCCTCAGCAAACAATTCTTAAGCAAAGAGATGTTATCAAAATGAGAAGAGTTTTCATACCACGGATGTAACGTCCACCTCCCGTACTCCTCATGAAATCCTGCTTCTTGTAATAACAGCTCTCCAGAACCAGCCAAACTCTGACTGGTTTTATTCTGTTCACAGCAAATATATATACATCATTAAGGCGGGACTGAATTAGCATGAAAAACCCTCAATTTTGGCACTGTAGTTGAGAATCACTCATTACTTATTTCTAGCCTCCTGCTTAACACTATAAATATAGAGTACACAGACCAAAAATATCTGAGAGAAAACATGTCGATAATCTCCTTGCTGTTCAAAACACAGTGACATATCCAAGCTTTTATTTTTGGCATTAGTGAACAAAGAGCTTGATTCTGCCAGTATTAATCCTGGATAGATTACCTGCAATAAAACTAGTATCAGGCTCAAGTACCAGTGGGTAAATAATCACTACTATTATTCAACCACATATCAGAATCCAGCATCCTATGATTATTTTTAATCCATCTCATTTTAAGTAACACTAACATATCTTGCCTGAATACCTACCTTTTTCTCCACCTTTTTACAAGAATTTTGATTGAAATAAACAAGATCTACCCCAAAATACATACTAGGCTTTGATATACTCAATGAAAATTTCCCAGAAATGAAGGTACTGACACTGTTGACAATGCATGGAAACTGTTTCTTCCACCTTTTACTTCCTTTTAAACCTAACATTCATCAAGAAACAAAAGATTTCTCTTCTGCTCTTCCAAAGACATAGCAGGTTCTTCATATCGTTTTATTTCCTACAGCTCCCACTGCAACCCTTAAACTGTACAATCTACATCCAGAGACAAAACAGAGACTCACTTCCCAGGGATCTCATAGAGCTAGTGTTTAAATTTGTAATAAAGCCAGCCCCTATGGAAGAGAAACCCACAAAATTTAAGAGGGAGAAAGCAAGCAGTAGAATCCAAGAAAGGCTCCTTTTAAATCCTGTAAAACATATTAGTGAAAACTTTGTATGCACAGAATTCCACAGCAAGGATGTGACTTGTGATTTAATTCTATCAAATATTTCCAAAAGGGAAGAAACCATTCAAGCTGTACCATGAAATCACCGTGGTATTTCCATATTAGAAACTAATACACTAACTTTTCACTGACTTATTTAGCTTTGAAGTCTTAGGTCATTCATAAGCAAGCTGGATAAATGTCAGATAATTACATGAAGTAGACTCCCTGTACCTGCCAAGTTAATTATTCCACTACAAATGCCATTATTTTCTCCTTGTCCACTGCAGCAGTGACAAATCTGAGAAGGACATTTCTCATAAGTATATCTCTGCTGTTTTTAAGAGGCTGATTATGAATTATATTCAGCCAGGGTTGGTCTTACCCTTTGCTACTACTTAAATTTCATGCATCTTTGGCAGGTGCATCTCAATAGTGCTTTGGAATCACATTTATATTCCAGTCTCGTCCTGCTGGTGAGGAAGGACTGCCATAAGAGACGAACTGTGCTAGAGTGTCTGGATAGATTTACATATCACAGTTCAACTCTGTGTACACATAATCCTCACCCTCAATTAAACCTCAAGGTGGGCTTGGAATGATAATCTCCAGGGAAGGAAGCCTGAGGTACCAGCATCCCACCACAACACCCATCCATTTTATTGCCTGGATACCTCCATTTCCTAGCCAGAACATTTTCTGCAAGTCTACCAGAACCCTCCATATGACTATCCACTCTCATCTTACTATCACAGCTTCTCCAGAAACAAATGTATTCATCTCTGAATCACAGGAAAACCTATGCTTACATTGGAGGTGACAAAAAAGTAAAAAAAGTCACAGTCCCCACTAGATCCAGCGATAACACAGGAAAATAAAATTCAGTCTCAAACCGAGTACCTTCACTTTGGCATCAGATGGTATCTTGAAATTGGTTTAGAGTCGTTGGTAGGGAAAGGCGCATTGAAAACATGTATCCCCCCCTAGGGAAGACACAGCAGAAAGCAGTCTGTTTGTGTGGGCTAGATTCTAGCTCAAAAAAATCCCAGAATCTACTTATTTCTTTATCTCAACTTCATGCCAAGCAGCTTTTGCTGGCCCTCTCAATAAGCTTTCCGAAGCAAAACTACTGTATCTTATTAGGTTTGTGTGAGTAAACTTATCCAGTCTAATATCTAAAATCTGCCCTCTTCCCCTATTATGCAGGAAGCCCTTTGGTGAGCCAATTCTGTCAAGTTTGTCTTTCTTGAGCTTGGGTGATCAGAACTCACCATATTGCTATTGAGTATTCTCCCCCATGCATTAGGCAATTTTATTGCTTCGGCAGAACCAGAAATCTTTCATCTTGTGCATTCCTACAATATATTTGCTCTCTTCTGAGTAGCATTACTTTCATAAGTTAGAATAACTCTGCAAATCAATAAGAGTACACAGGTTTTTCCTCTCATCTATTTCAAGTAGGGTTGCCAGGACTAAGATTAAATTCTTGTTAGCTCTCAATTCCATGACCTTCTACTGTGTACTTTTAAATTTTATTTTATTTCTCCTACTTGAATTTTCTGAGTTCTCAAGGTTTTCTGATTTTGCCTGCTTGGTATTCCAATCCTCCTCAGTATGGGTCATGTTTTCCAACTCTTTGCTAACAAATTTCACCACCACACTCTTAATTTTGGACTAAACGAAGCAGAGACAGATGCCCGCAACAAGGGGAAAAGCAGGGGTAGAAACATGAAGAGTTCAACACAACTCCAACAATTCATCTATGCAAGGTGAGAAGCAATACAGACGCCCCAGTTCCTAGTCATGTGCTTGCTTTTCTACCTAGGACTCCTCTGATCATCACAAGGGGATGAACTCAATAGGCTCAGAAAAATAATACACAGGAATAACTGATGAAATTGCCTCTTTGGTGAACCACGCCAGGGACTGGTAGTCTCGTTATGACTCAAGGAAGTTAAATACATATAACTAATCATGCTACTCAGTAACATCCAACTATTTATCCACAGTAACTCTGAGAAGTTGCCTCCACGCAGGTGCCAACATTCTGTGCCTTGTTTCTTAGGCGTGCACACTTCCAACACATCTCCAGGCATAGAAGGCATGGGGGAATTAACATGACTGCCTGAACCAAAACTCCATAAGCAATAAAATTTAGAGAAACAGCTTAGTTAACGCTCAGAACGTGGCCTGGCAACCTGCCATGCATAAACATGAGTTGAAATCAGAGTTCATGCCAAGATTCTTAGCTTTCAGTTTCACAGAATTTCCGTGTACAGCTTATACTAGACTCTTTAAGTTCATTTAACTTTTTACCCCACTTTTTGCAATTTAATCCATCGCTACTTGAGCCAATTACCATTTTATGTATAAACATTAATAATGAAATAGACATAACTCCAAGCAGAAGTAATAGAATTAGTCTGTTCATATAATTTTGATTAAAGACAGAAGACAGGCTTAACACTAAGAGGAGACTTATTCTATGCCTTACGTGCCAAGCCTCTAGGAACATAGTGAGATGCTGCAGCGCGACCTGGTACAATAGCACGTGTTATTTATATATATATGGTTTATTATGAACATAATAAATGCTTGCCAAGACTTATAAGACTTCATTTCACATTCAGACATCAAATTTGTGCTCAAGTTCATCTTAAACCAAAGGACCTCTCTTAATAGATTTGGTTGCAAGTCAGGACCTTAACATTTGTTTCCATAACATCAGAATGGATAATGTGGCTTCCATATCCCTGGTCCCTGCTTTTCCAAACCTAAAACCCTTACGAGTAAACAGCTGTTGTTTCTTCCCTTCCAAGTAGCTTAGTTTTTATTTTTTAGATGCTTAAAAACCAGACTTACTCTGGTCATTAGGCATTTGAGCATTCAAGTCATTAATTATTTGGATTAGAAAAACGATAGATTCTGTATTACCACAGATCTCAATCTCTGTTGTTTGTTATAAATAGCTTTAATAGGGGTTGTGATGGAGAGAAGTACAATTACCCCCAACTATAGGGGTACCACATCCCTATAGGGATGTAGGACACAATCCTTACTTTTGTTTCTTTGGTTACATATTAATCATAGCAAATCTGGAAAGAGTGTGGAGGACACACAGAAATACCAACTTCAGAATATTTAGAACATACTAGTCTGACATTCCCCCAGTGTTGATGGTGGACAAAAAACAAGAGTGTGGTAGCATATGCTTCACAACAAATCCATTGCATTGGTTACACTATTCACTTATAGGCTCTGCTTGTTTTTTCAAAATTAAGCACTTATGTATTGCACAGATTGTGTTCAAATCATGTGAAAAGATTGTTATAGAGTATCATTTTACCTAAATTCCTTGAGGCCTCTTGAAAATGTTGAAAGGTCATCATTTCACACTATTAAATTCAGACAGCTTAAAAAATAGATAGATTATGTGGATGTAATATGGGTTTGAGATAAGATGTGTTTCTCCGCTCTATTTCCACGAGGAGTAATGAATGTCAGGTCACTATGTGCAACTACTATGCTGCCTGGGCTCAAAAGAAACATGAATCATACCAAAACCAAAGTACAGATAAAAATCATCAATAGCTGTCTTCTCAAGTCAGGCCATACAGACAAGGGAAGACCAACTTCAAGTTTTACATTTAATTATATACCATACGCACATATAAAACAAACAAACAAAAGCCTTTGGGAATGTAAGTTTATGACAAATTAATACATGCACGTATAAGTAGTTTAATAAAGCCTCTCCCTCAACAATCAAATCTCAGCTCCAAACATGCAGTCATCCTCCTTCAGCACACAGATACAGCTGCCTAAACAACTACCTTTGCAACTTTATTTACGTTACATGACGTAAAATTCCAAGGTACTACAGGTGCTTAAGACTGTTACTCCAACCTCGCTGCTGACTGACTGTGCAAGCTAGAGCTTCCCCTCTGTAGTAGCTGGAGTGCAAGGCCAAGAAGGCATTGCCTCCAACACCCAGCAGCCTGGTCTCCTGTGCAAAGCCTAAATTGAGAATTTCATCCAGTAAAGGCACAGTCACAGTTTGGGAATTGAGGAAAGGGCAGATGGGAAGATAATTTCCCCACATTTCAACTGTGAAGTAAAAAATGCGACCCTACCCTATGCAGGGCAGCTAATAGTATAAGTTATGTTGCACATCACTGGATAATTTTTTATCAATGCTTTAATAGTAGGTCCCCAGCCAGTGCAGCCATGAGGCAATACCACATTTCTCCCAGTGATATCTCTCTTTGTAAGAAGTTGCTCTCTGCCAGACTTAACAGTTTCTTCCATGGTCCCTGGAAGAGCCGATTCCTAAAAAATATCTGACAACGCGTAGGGTTGGGGGTAGAAACCATTAACTCTCCATGTGCACGGGACCTCTCTCAGAGAATTACAATGCACTAGCACCACTTTGGGTGAAAGCAAGTTATTAAGAGCTTGGTTATACATGTGAGCAGTTTATATTTTCATTTTTGAGAAAGCTTAGTAGGTTTATGCTATTCATTTGCTAAATAAAAGGATGATGGATAATCACATACTTTTATAGCATATTGATTTTGAAGTAATTAAATAGAATCATTAACCTGGTTAGGTTTGATACCTGACCTCTGAGCAAACCTTACGCTTCTAGCTTCTGCTTGACGGAGAACTTATTAAGAATTTTCACCTATAAATAGAATTTCGAGGCTTTACAATTTTTGTTAGCACTGTTGAGAAACCTTAACAAGTTTTCTTAGAAATTCGAGCTGAAAACCACAACTCTGCAAATTGTAATCCTTAACAACAAAGTTCTGGTGACCAATAGCCAAAACCAAAAAGAATTGTGACAATCAAGAAAGAGGTCATCTTCATGGACATCTTCCACAGGCACAGGGATAATGTCCTTGCATTTGTACTCATGAAACTGGGGAGAGGGGAACGGGAAGAGAAACTGCAGGGACTCCAGACTTCAAAAAAGTGCATACAATGAAATGATAACTTTAAGTTCAAGGAGTACATATTAATGCAAGGTCTCAAATGGGAAAGAGACTGTTGAAAAAAGTAGAGAGCCTCTTACCACAAATCTATCCCTAATTTAAAAAAATGGATTTATTTGTCAATCCTTAAATTTAATTTAACATTTTTAAATACTACCAAGTTGCCAGATCATGTTGGATTTAGAAATTACCAAGTGAAATCTTTAGCATGCAGTTCGCAGGAGACTAAACCAGATAATCACAGAGGTTCCTTGGGAGCCTAGTAAAATCTGTGAATCCTTATTAGCTCTAGTATCCTCTTAATAAAATACTGCTACTACACAGGCATTTTCAGAAGTCTATTACATGAGAACTTCGGCAGTCCCATTAGGTGGATGTCACCATTGTGACTGCTCGCAGACATATGTTCTGACATACCTGCCAGCACCATCATCAAGGCAACACTTCATTATATTGAGCCTCGGAATGCAGCACAGTTTTTCAGACACTGAGATGACCAAATACATTAAAATGTCTAAGGCTTTATGTGAAAGACAGAGAATAGTATTACTTAATAAAAAATAAATTAAAAAAGATATCCTGCATGAACATGAAAAGAAAAAAGAATTAGAGAGAATTCACAAGGTTTACTCTATAAAAGCTAGGCAGAGCCTGGTCACATTTAACTCTAACACCTCGATCATCTTCTCAAAGTCACATGCAACGTTCAGAGCATTTGTTAAGAGACAAATACACGATATCCAGGTGAACTTTTCAGTTTATTAGAAGAGACCAGTTACCAAAACATGCACGTAGTGGTAGCGGTTCGTCTCGCAGCTCAGATTCGCGCTGCAGCCACAGCCCTACGCTTTAAAGGGCACTTAACAGGGACGTGCAAATGAGGAACACGAGCTGTCACGGGGCCAGGCAGTCCGCACCAGGCCTGCTGGAGGGGACCTGGGGACAGCGCAACCAGTGCAGGAAGGACAGGAGCAAATGGAGCGGTGAGAGGGGTCCGTTTACCATTAGCGGTGCATTTCCTCTCTGCTGGCGCTGACCTGCTACGCCCGGTCGCATACGAACCATGGGGATGTGGCGCAGCCCCTCGTGCTGCATCTATCTCGGGAACAGAACCAGAGCGCAGCTACAAACCACAACGGGTCTCAAAGTTACCACGTTTTGATCCTGGGAAACAGACAAGCCCTGACTCAAAGCGGAGCTGCTCGCAACCCTACACCTGCCTCCGAAACCTCCACGCGCAGAACTCAAACAAGCGCAGGCAGCGGGCGCGGAAACTTTTGCCACCGAGTTGCTGCGCGGGGCGAGGCGCGGAGCGGCGCGGGGAGCCGCGGCAACCGGTGGCGGCGCCGCGGGAGCGGGCGGGGGGCGCGGGCGCTACTTACATCCCGGAATTTGTTCCAGTACTTGTCCCTGTCGTACTGCGAGACGGTGCTCAGCCATTTGTCGTTGTCGAGGAAATCGCCGCGGCTGCCGGCACCGGCGAGGCTCTCGGCGCGCCGGCTCTCGGCTTGCAGGAAGCACCAGGCGGCGAGCACCAGCACGGCCGACATCTGCGGGGAGCGGAGCTGAGCGGCAGCGGCCGAACCCTCCCTGCGCGTCCCCCCTCCCCGGACCCGCGGGCAGCAGCGGAGGCAACTTCGGGCTCTCCCCCCTTCCCCACTAAAGCCCCGGTGGAGTTTGACCGCCGGGTCCTACCTTGTGGCCGCCGCTCCGAGCGCCGCCGCCTCCCGCGCTGCGCTGCGCTGCCGGCTCGCGGAGCGGCTGGGAGAGGCGGCGAGCCCCGACGAGGCGGCTCCGCGCGTGTGTCCGCCCGAGTGCGCGCCCGCTCCGCGCCGGGCCGGCCCTTTGGCGCCCCCTGCTGCCTCCCTGCGGCGCCGCCACGGGGCGGGGCGAGCTTGAGGCGGTGCAGGGCGGGGCGGGGCGGGGCGGCGGTAACGGTCTCTGTAACGGTCGCGCGCTGTAACGGTCGCTCGCTCAAACGGTCGCTGTGACGGTCCCTGGACTCAACCGTCGCGTTTCAGTTGAACGGCTGAGGGAAAATCGGGCTCTAACCGGCAGCTGCCATCGGTTCCTCATCTCTCGGGGCAAAATTTGTAACTCTGGGGCGTGTGTGGCTGCCGGGCCTCACTCTCCCACAGAAGAAAGGCAGCCTGGCCCTGTGAAAGGAGATGGCAGTGGCCTGGGCAGCAAGGTCCCACCTGCTCTGGTCTCAAAAAGTCAGGGGTGGTTTCACTGATGTAGGGTGCTCCTCGGGGTGGCAGCAGGGCCGGGAGGGCAAGGGAGAGTGGGCTCTGAGGAAGACTGCGGTGTTCCTGTTGGAGGTCTGTTAGCTACTGCTGTCCTTTAAATCGCTCACAGACATGAAGTTATTCTTTAAAAAAAAAAAAAACAGTTTTTATGAGGACAGGGCGGATTATGGCTGCCCCCATCAGTGGTTCTGCAGTGTTTAGCAATAATGGGATTTCAGCACCAGGGAAGCCATTCCAAGTTTCTTTTGAAGAGCTCCATTCTGCTGGTCAACACACCACACACCATGAAGAGATTTCTGCATGAGCCCCACACCAAATAATGAAGCAGAGGCTCTTTCACTGCTCCAGTTTTCAGAGGAGCGTAGGGGGAAGGCATAGCTGCTTTTAAAAGTAGGAAGGAGGTGTGCAGATACAGGGAGCTATATATTTTCCTAGGAATTCAGGGGAAAGGAGGAACTTTTCTTTAAAAAAAAAGGATCTCCCTAATCAAATGAGGAGATGGAGAGCAAGGCTGGGCATTTTTCCTCTTGTGGGTCTGCAGTTCTGTTCCTAGCTCCAATGTTTAAATTCAATTCCTAACTACGATGTAGCCACCATAAAAGTCTTTGAGACTGAAAAAAAAAAAGTTTATTAATTTTAACAGTAGAGAACAAACATATGCCTACATAATTATCACTTATTGCATTCTCCTCTTGAAGAGCCTAATAGTAGTTATATGCCTGCAGGAGGGCTAGGTATAGCCCAATAAAAACAAATAGAAGAGAGACAAATAAACATATTTGGGTGTAAATCCAGATTCAGGCACCTTGCTCTACCTTCACTTCTATCCCAGACTACTGTTCTTCTGATGCTGGTCCAGGATAAGGATCCCTCTCCAACATCTCTCTTGCACACAGGCATTCCTATAAAACTGTTAGTGTCGGTGACAGATGAGGTTTATATAACTTCCTCCTGGCAGGGTGAAAACAAGCCTTTTCCTCAGATTGAGCGTACTGTGCAGTTTATTCTGTACAGCCTTTTCCATAAGGCTTTTAACAGCAGAGAATTTGTCTTCTCTGCACAGGCATCAAACATCTTGCACCATCTCAGCTCTCATGGGTAGGAGGTTTCTCCAGTGAGTGTACGCGTGGCTCATTGCCGTTCAGCCATACACAGCTTCACTTCACTCATGCCTTCCACCCCAGACATTGCTGCGTTTCAGCCCCGGCATACACAAACCACATTATCTGGTAAATAATCTGCTGAGCCTTTCTAAACTCAAGGGACTACATGGTTAGAATCATAGAATGCTTAAGGTTGGAAGGGACCTCTGGAGGCCATCTAGTCCAACCCCCCTGCACACGCAGGGTCACCTAGAGCACATGGCACAGGGCTGCGTCCAAGAGGGTTTGGAAGATCTCCAGAGAAGGAGACTCCACAACCTCTCTGGGCAGCCTGTTGCAGTGCTCTGGCACCCTCACTGTTAAGAAATTTTTCCTTGAGTTCCTGTGGAACTTTTGGTGCTTCAGTTTGTGGCCATTACCTCTAGTTCTGTCGGTGGCCACCAGTGAAAAGAGGCCGGCCCCATCCTCCTCACTGCCTCCCTTGAGGTACTTCTAGACACTGCTCAGGTCCCCTCTCAGCCTTCTCTTCTCCAGGCTGAACAGGCCCAGCTCCCTCAGCCTCTCCTCATAGGGCAGATGTTCCAGGCCCCTGATCATCCTTGTAGCCCTGCGCTGGACTCTCTCCAGCAGCTCCACATCCCTCTTGTACTGTGGGGCCCAGAACTGGACACAATACTCCAGATGCAGCCTCGGCAGGGCTGAGTAGAGGGGCAGGATCACCTCCCTCGACCTGCTGGAGACGCTCTTAATGCACCCCGGGTTGCTTACTAGTTTCATGTAGATGCACTAGTACTTTCTTGGCCCGGTGGAGGTCAGGACTGATTTGATCTCCAGTCAGCCATTTTCTCAACCTGTGAATGATCAGGCCAAACTAATAAAAAGCGGTGGCACCCTGATTCCACCAAAACTTGTGGGGGTTTTACCAACAATAGGGCCATCTATGAACTAACGAACAAGCTAATGTTCATCTAGGTGAAACACACGCGTTAGCACAGCTCGGCAAATTCAGCCCTTCAGCAACATTAGCAACAACAACAGCCATTCAGCTACAGTCAACTTCACTTAGTATGGAGCAGGCTGATGGGCTTGCCAGTCAAAACACCTGAATGACATTGTGTCAGAAAAGTGTCTTCATTTATTTAATTACTTCATAATCCCGTATGTGAAACATGGCTAATCTTTCTTGAGCCAGTAAAATACAGGCTTCCTGCTTAATCCTGACAACAATCTCTATCATTCAGCAGCTGTAGTGTTTCACCTCCATGCTGTTCATCATTCGTGACTAGAATTGAAACACCTTTGTCAGTTGTTTGTTATCGCTGGGCAGTGCTATGATTGCTTCCAGTTTATGATCCAAGAAATGGGAGGGATCTCTCTATAGATAACTATTCTGCATTTTGGATGTAAAAAAGCTCTTTTGTTCCAAGTTAGAACAAATAAAAAGTTTAAACCTATGTTTTATCTTGTTTGCAGCTTAAGGGTACCTGTGTACCCAATGGCCATGATGTGACATACGGGACATGTAAAAAACAGTATGATTATATTATTCCAAGTCACAACATGGAAAAAGGAGATTAAGGCCCATTCCCATGAGGTAGGCTGGTAAAGCCAGTAGCAATAGCACATAAGGGTAGCAGAAAGGTCTCTGCTTCCCCCAATCACACTTGCATAGCAGCAAGACTTGCTTTGTCAGCCCTCGACTGCCGCCCATGGAACTCCAGGCCTTGAAAATCTCTGGACTTTTAGTGATTTTTTTCCTCTCCTCTTTTGAGGCACAATTACACTCTATATTTTTTAAATATTCACTCAAGAAAGAAAATCTTTAAAAATACTTAAAGTACATTTCTATACTATATAGAGTTCTTCACTACTGGCTTAGGAAAATTCTGTTCTTAGAATTGAACTAGGCTTAAAAATATATTACTAAAAAGGTGCATGAAGTGATACAGACCTTTATTTAACACCCCTTTGTCTCTTCCGTACACTGTTGTAGCTTTTTAGTAGACAAAAGAGTTTTAACTTGCTCCTGTGACTCATGACTACAGATTCACCTTCGCTAGCTCTGCTGGGCAATTGTGCGGAAAAACTGGTTTAACCTCTGCAAAAAGTAATTGTTGGCTTATACAAAGTTGTCCGTTTTACAATAGGCTGTAGTTCTTCTCTAAAAATACTACAATTACAGGTTCTGATTTGACCTCTTCATTCACTACGTCTCCTTTTGGTCTCTTCTCTGTATAGTACAGCCATGTTTTATTGCAACAGCAGGGTTTTTGCAAGAATTTGCTAAAGAAATATAATTAGAAGTACTAAAGTCTGTTATATGGCAGGAAAATCATGAAATTCTGCCAGGGAAAGTGGCATCAACTACTCTGCGGCTATTGCAGCTGCTTTGACCTGTGTTCTCTTATTCCTGAAGCACTTAATCCAACCTCAGTGATTCCAGTGTAAGAGAAACATCCATGAACATGGAAAGATCCTACAATATGTTTTGCAATCCATTCCCGGGCAGGTTTTAGCTATAATATCCTAATTAAAGTAAATAGAAATATTGTAAAGTCTTGGTCAAAGTGAAAGGTGATCACAACTTACAGCGGAGATTTTTGTAAAAACAAAATAACCAGCACAACCGAGACAGATTTCAGGACCACATTTTTCCTCCTTGAAAAACTAGCTTGTCTACAGTTCTCTAGAAAAAGAAAGAAAAAAAAAAAACTTCTAAAAATGAAAAGACTTATGTTAACAAAAAGGTATCATCAAAGACAAGATCTTTTAAAACTGAAAGGTCAGAGCGAGACAGGTATTCACAAAGCTTAACTTTTGCCTCCCAGGCTAAGCTGCTCAATTTCTTATTTCATCAGTAGAAAGAAGCAGGTTCTTCTGAATTGGGAGTCAGAGCAGAAGCCTAACCTAGTCACTGTGAATTGTTTGCTGAAGGATGTTGTTGAGTTCACAAGAACCTGCAAAAAGAGGCACACCAGGTAAAAGTTAGACTTTGTGATTGCTGCCCTCAGCAGCTGCGCACTAACATCAACAAGTGACTTTACCCACATGACTCAGTGCATCCAAGTTAGGTCAGAACATTCATTACATTCAAGACCGCTTTTAGTAATGCAGGTAAAATGGGGAGAGCTGCAAATAATCCCTGCATATTTGACAAATGGTTTCATTTTCTTACCTTTCTAGTGGTCATATTCATCATGGTTAAAAAATGCTTTATAGTGTTTCACAAAATACCTTGTAATATTGCTACCTAATTTTATAGTGGTTTTTATTACAATTGGAACTTTTATCTATGAATTACATCACACAAAAAAATGGTTAACGTAAATATTGTAAAGAGCACTCAACATTTAATGCCAGAATTACCTCTGCTTGTGCAGCCTTCATTTGCAGATGGAAAAGGTCACTGGAATTAAATTTATCCTTTGGCTTCTTGCTGGACAGGGCATGAAACACTGGGGTGAAGTTTTGTAGAGCAGCAGGCTGAAAAATTTCATCCCAGCAACATGATGTCTTTTTGAATAGGTAAAAGTAAAGGTTTGCCACTATTGAGTGGCCTTAACAGAGAGCGCCTGCAACCCTTCTCAAAGTTTGGATGGCAGTAGAAATTGTAGATTAACATATGAGAGAAACACGTGCTCAGATCTTTTAAAAACCATCAGCTTTCCTGGAGACTACCTGGCAGTCTGGAGTCAGCGCTGCCTGACGGTCAGAGTCCCAAAATATCCTTCTACTTCAGAGGCCAAGCCTGGCATGGGCCCAATTAGCTACAGTTAACATCAGATTTGAAATTTGCTGAGCAGAGTGAAAACAAGAGCTGGGGATTTATTGTATCAAACAATCTTCTGGCTCCTCACTAAACCCTCTTTTCATTAAAGAAAATAAAACAAAAAGAGTATTGATGTATAAAGATGAAAACAATAAAGATGAGCCACAGAGGAACAGTATTGGTTTGCATACTTATAAAGTGTTCACACTTCTTGTGGCTTTGATGTTTTCTAATGGGGGATAATGTTAAAAATGTGTTAAAATCTCTAAGATAACATAGAGAAACCCTTTTTTTCTCCTTGCTGATAGATTTTATGCCTGAAACTGAAGTTCTCGAGGGAAGCTAAGGGTTCTGTTCTCCAATAACTTAAACCTATACAGAGCCAAATGGAACCTGACACATTCCCCACCGAGAGGCTCTAGATGTGGCAATAATTGAAGGGGAAGTAACGGGTACAAGGTGGAAGCAGCATCAGGGTCTGCTGGCAGCCACAATGGCTATAGGAAATTTGGGAGGCAGGGATAGATAATATGCCCCAGGTCTGGCCGTAGGTTCTGCATGCCTGATTCTCAAACACTTTTAGCCCTTGAGATACTGAATTACTGAATATTACAGCAGGATTACAGAAACAAAGAAAAATATACTGCAGATCCTAGCAATACTCTTAGGGGCAGGACTTATAAAGCACCAAAATGCCTTATAAAGCACCAATTGCCACGGTGAAAGTCTGCTGAAATACAGAGAGTGCAGAACTTCATCACGTGTGAGCCAGTGCGGAGACTGGCAAGAAGAAAGGCAGGCAAAACAGGCGGCAGCCTCATTTCTCACAGTAACTGGTGCTGAAGGGCTTGATGGGTTTTCAGTTCACTCTGGCCAAGTTTGACTGTATGAAAGAAATCTGGAGAGTACCTCCCTCTGCATAGGAATGCAAGCCAAGTGGTTTCCAACAGAGTACAAACAAAACAAGCAAACACACAAAAAATACAGAATCAAAAAAAGAGAAGAAAAATCAGCCACCTTCCAATTCAGTCCAAGGTCTTGCAATTCCTAAGTTTGTGCGGGGACTGAATCAAGGAGGAGACCAACTCAGCTGAGAATGGGAAAAAAGCCCTGGCAGGGAAACTGCAGAAGACCCAGAATTCATCTCAGACAAAGCAATTAGAATCTGCCAAGCAAAATTCACACTGCAGTGGAGTTTATGGAAGATGGGCCATGCTTTGATTCTGCAGGGAGTAGAAATGATCTACTTATATTTTAAGAAAAGAGGTCTAGAGCAAGAATATATACAGATCTCAGTATCAAAGCCCATACAGAAAGTAATACAAGGAGGGTGCTCAATACTGTAGACTTGACCCAAAATTCTTCTAATGCCTGGAAAGAAATGCAGTAATGACAAGAGATTATATAATTTCTTACACCTGAGCAGAGCGTGTGCTACAACAAAATCCATGACAGCATCATTAGCAGCTCAGAAAAGTTTTTCAGAGGAGCAGTGAACAACGCTGCAGCAGAAGATAAATGGACTATCTGCTTGAGAAGAACAGAGGCATATTAATTTTAAGTTGGATTCTGGTGCCCAAGCTGCCAATGAGATGCCGAAAACAGGACTGTTAGCAGAGAAAGAAAAAAAAAATACAAAAACACAAGAAGCTGCTGATGTGAACCAGAGAACAGCTACAGACTGCATATGCTGCAAGGAAAAAAAAAATGTACCCCTTGTACCATTGCTGCTCTTGATGATGCCTCTAGGGAAAAAAGAAAAAGTAAGGAATTCAAAACTTGTGAGGAAGATATGCGAATATCTTTTGGGGATAGGAGTTTTCAGAAAACATGGAAAAAAAAATGATAATTGAACCCCTAGGAATGTTACTTTCCAGATAAATTAAAAAAAAAAAAAAAAAAAAAAAACTCCTTTCCTCATTGCTCTTTTGCAAGAGAACTGTTCCCCAAAGATCAGGAAAATAGAACTTTTTCCTTATGAGTAAATCAAAAGGAAATAACTGAAACACAACAACTGTCAATGTTTTTCTCAAAGGGACAAGAGTGCCTGAAGCACAATGCATCTTTCTTTCGTGGTGCATCATTGGATCCAACATGGGTCTGTGGGGAGAGCAACAAAACGTAACGCAGGCAGGACGACATCTGAAGCTCTGTCTGGATTGAGTCGCTGGCTTCGGGAAGCCTCCCTGCCCTATGACCGTGGTTCCTCATTTGTGAGCATTCAACATGCCTCCCGGGTGAAGCCCGGCTTCCTCCGTCCTTCCAAAGACTTTTTGATGGAAATCATAACAATTGCTTGATGACATAGGAAATATGAAGATTTTCTTGGTGGCCAAGAGAAAAACATAAAATCTCCAAGAAACTTTGGACGTCATTAACATTAAAAGACCTCCCCGAATAAAACTAAGTAGATTCAGGGCAGCATAAATAATACATCTGTGAGAGAAGCAAATGGAGCCAGGAAGATTCTCCAGTGACAGAATAAACCTATTCCTCTAGCACACAGAAAGATCGGAGAATTTTTTGAATGAATTACCAAGGATTGCTTATATTTTTATATGACTTCTGAAACCTGAAGGTTATCTGATAGAGGTAGATTTTGGCTTGCCAGGCATCAGAATTTGAAGTGGACAATTCTGATTTTAGGAAATCGAGCTTTATTACGGGCTTACCTAGCTGGAAACCAGATGCTCCATCTCACAGAATAGAGTCTCCCCATTCCCACTTATAAGGCATTGAAGGAAATAGTACCATGGGAATGATCCTACTGTGTCCGAACTCGATTCTGATGTGGCAAATGAAGCCTATATTGCCAGTCATGTCAAACTGTAGCCCGTGTAGAAGTCTGGGACACCATGATAGAGCAAGCAAAGTTATTTATGTGTTTTCACCAAGAATGTAGCCACTTCTCTTTCTCTGAGGACCACTATCAGCAAAAATCTGGTAGGAAAATGTTCATGTAGAGAGGGAATTTTTCATCTCAGGCGAAGTTTCAATAACTTTCATAGGTATTTTGGGATCCTAAAGTTGGCTGAAGCAAGAGTATAAACAACTTACTGCCATTGCTAGAGGGCCTGGCAAAAAGAAAAATAAAAAAAAAAGGGGGAAAAAAAAAAAAAAAAACAAGCACCACCAACAACTCTTGAAAAGATATTTTTTCCCTATCTACAAGTATAGAATTCTTGATTTCATGTCCATACTCTGGAGCATTTGACAGATGCGCAACAGAGCAAAGTGCAGAGCTTGATTATATCCGTGTTTTTCTGCATCCATTTTACAGAACTCCAGTGTGTCTGACCTCAGATGCAAGTTCCCAGAGCTACAGCTGAGATTCTCCTTAAGAAAGTGGCCCTGAAGAAAAAAACTGATACTGTTAGCACAGGCCAGGTCTGCGTGTTCCTAGTCCGTATGCTCATTTTAGAGATTATTAAACCATTCAAGGGACCAAGATATTGATTTTCCCAGGCTTCTCAGAAAAAAAACATGCTAAGATATAAACAAAGATGACTTTATAAATTCAAAAGTCTTAAGAGAAGAGCAAAAGTCAGCCCTCAAATGGAGTATGAGTTAGTAAATCCTGTCACGTGTGTCAGCTATAGAGCCCCCACTGACAGAAAGAGCACATAAAAGGAACCGCCTGTCCTCTGCTGCCTTCTCCAACAGAAGGATTTAACAACAGTAGCTAGAAACAACTATATATTAGTTTTATTGCTCTGTGTTCCCTTCAGCAACCTCCTTGCAAGATGTTGCAATTAAATAGACAATCCCACGTCACAATTTATTTTTCTAAATCATGCAAATGCTGAGGAGCTCAGTACATTGTTTGGTAGGTGTGATTTTAAGCCCTCAATAAGAAATGTAACTTCAGACTCCTGACCGATATTTCCCATTATCTCTAGTCCAGTGTGTTGTTGGCAGAAAGTGTCAAGAGAACAAAGAATGTGCAAGACAGGCTGGAGTTTTTTCCACACTTCACAATGTGAAATTAAAGAGCAGGACTAGCAAAACAAAGGTCATCACTTGCTGACATTTTATTCAACAGAAAGAGGAAAAAAAAGAGTTTGCCTGAACGTGCAGAAGCTTCAGACACACAGATGACAAGTCACATGAGCAAGGTTTGGGTCTGAGATTTATCCCACAGCTCTCACTCTATCCTAGAAAGGGAAATGGTGAAATCCCAGAGCAATTTCCTAAAGAGAGGGATTTTCCTAGGAAGGGAAATCTCTCCCAGAAAGAGGGAGGCAATGGGAAATCCCAGCAGAAAGGAAATAAGGACTCCAAAACCTGACCCTTTCTGGCCTTGAGTGGTAACTCTGTTTTCATGTAATAGGAGTAACTGCAAATTGCCACATTCCTTCCAAAATACAAGTGTATAGTTAAGACCAGGTCTTTACATCCCGGCTTACACCTAACAAAAATATAGAGTTGGGCAAACATGAAATACAACTAAGCAAGATCAAAGGTCGCATGAGACACCACTGGGCAATGTATTTTTCTCAACGTGAAATAGAAAATGTAAAAAAAAAAAAAAAAGTGTTATTTTGTTATTTTTGCATCACTGAAAGAATTCTTCTATGAAAAGATATTTTGCATTCATTGGTCTGAATACATATGGTTTTGCCTCTTCACAGAAGAATTCTTTCAGTTATTTACATGATTATTCAAAAACATTGGGATTTTTATTTTTGCAGAGAACGTCTAGAAGTGCCATTGTGGCCACTTGGACCAAGGCCAATCAAAACTATGGTTTGTCTTGTAAATGGCCTCCATTTTTGCCTGGCTGGGACAAAATTCGAGAGAATTCAAAATATCAGGTATTTGTCAAAGCAGTAACGAATCCACTGGCAGTGCAGGAGGAGACATCTGTGCGTCAGAAGGGCTGTTTCCTTTCTGTGAAGGAGATGTCTTAGAGGGAGCAGCAGTTCAGGGCATGATATAACCCGTGACTGGATGTTCTTCCTGCTCTGTTTGTGGTAGAGCAGATAAGCAGAATCCAAAGCTGTGTCACAGGACTTGCCAGGTTGACATGAACGGTTGAGGAAAGAGCAGCAAACAGCTCAGTCAAGCATTAGAAACTCCCTTGTGAGGAATGAGTACAGATTACGATTGTTTTATCTAACATTTTCATCCATTGCCTGGTGAAAGGAGCGCACAACCCAGTACTGACTTGTGTAGAAGATACTAAACGGGGAGAAATTGGGATAATAAAATACAGAGGTCAAAAAAAGTTTGCACTGATGAAGACTATTAGAAAACATTTCTTCAAGACAAGTATATATATCATGTCTGTGTTAATATTGCAAAAGGATCTCTTGGGAAAATGATACAATGAGTATAGTCTCTACTCATTTAAATAACCCATACACTTCCTAAATGCAAAGTTCTTGGAAGAGCCTAAGCTCTTTACGCTAGTCATAGATGTTTGGTCTTTGCTGATGACCAATACAGCAAAGAGAAAGTAGTTTTCAGGAGATGTCAACAAATTAGCATCTTACTTGCAACCTATCAAGGAATATGATTTAAAATTATTTCATATTTAGTTGAGAAAACCTTAGAAAATGAAACACAAAGTTCAGTGAATAAATTCATTTTCTTTAGGGCCTGATTTTCAGTGGTTCAAGACATCATTTGATGAGAGTCAAGAGAGGCTTGAAGGTAGCAACATACAGAGTTATCACGACACCTGAACCTTCAGAAGCCAGGGAACATGGACTGTCTGTGTTCACTCATGCAATGGTGCAACAGGGGCTGGGGAACGACACACACCCGGGGAGGACTGTGGCTTAATAAACACAGAATGAATATAAAGAAGTCCTGTCTAGCACTAAGATCTAATAGATTGTGCAATGAACTCTGAGGAGGCATCGAAAGCTTCTTTGCTTGACGCTCTTAAGAGCAGAATGAGGAAGACATTGGTGAAGGTACTCAAGGGAGCTACCCCACAGTGACAGAGGAATGGCTTGGAAGACAGAACAGGCAATTTCTAGCTACTTCCAGGCGAGGAATTCCATCCCCAGCAGCCATTCAAAAAGCTCCAGAGACACAAGGCTATTTCCTATGCACATAAAATTCATGTATGGGAGTCAGAAACTCCTGTATTCAGCATAAAAATGCACACAGTTGTGTGATCTTAATGCAGAATATAAATAAACAGTAACAGAGATGCTTAAGAGATACTCACAGAAGCTGACAAGGTATTGCCTCCAGCATACCTGAATTCAAAATGGAATTTGGCTGCTTTGTCTTGCATTCCTTTCCTTTTTTAAGCTTTTCCACGCTCTTCGAGGGTTGAGTATTTTTTGCAATATACTTACTTTTAACATTAAACCACGTCAACGATGAATTTGCATCCAATCCTTACTCCAAATGGACTTAATTGAAATCTGTATTTCAAATACAAAGTTTCAATATTGTGGCACTCAAAAGGCAGCCAAAGGTTTGCACTAATAATAAGGAGAAAGAGGAAATAATGTATTATTCAAGCTCCAGAGCTTCTGCACTGCAAGATCAATTTTGTTAAGTGTTGCTTAGCAATGGATTATGAGCACAGATCCTGCATAGTAATGGGGTGGAGCTGGGTGAAATAGTGAGGATGGCAGCAATTCCAGTGAACATACACTGGGAAAATAGAAGGATTCTCCTGGTGAGCCACAGTCCCATAGAGAGCTCACCTCTTCTTCACCCCTTGGGTCATTTATTGGCTGCCAAGCCACATGGACAGGAGTTTTTAGATCACTTTTGTGGTTTTCAAAGTGTGCACCCAAGATGCTGAGAATCTGCTCCTAAGCCTGAAGAGCAAGCAACAAAACTCTACAGTGGCAGAGGATCAAGTCAAGCCAACAGAATCATGTTCTTGTTTGGAGAGGATATGAAGTTTTCTCACACTATATGGTGTTTGAAATTCAATATATCAAGGTGTTTATATTCATTGTATACCAATAATTTGATCTCCTCAGGAAGAGTAATAGCAGACTTATAAACTAAAGCATTCATCACCTTATATGGAAGAATCCTGTGTCTCATTATAACCTCAATCTGTATTTTGCTTGTATATAGTCTATAGAAGAGATAACCATGTGGGGAGGTCAGTGTCCAAAAAGGATCGGCTGCTGCACAGAAACTGAGGGGCAGCAGCCAGAGCACCACGTCAAAAAGGCACCTGAAATGAAAGGTCTAGTATGAAATACTGATTGAGATTCCCTTCACAAAATGGGTCTAGCTTCATGCATTTGAAAATGGTCTACTCTGAGAACAATTTAACTAGCTAAATAAATAAATGAATTACAGAAAAACAATGTTTCTAAACACAGAACCGTCAGTCTTTAAGGTTTTGGTACAGTGTGCAAATTAAACTGCAACTTTAGCTAGAGCTTTGACAACACCCGTACCTGGCAAATATCATGTTGACCTTTTAAAATTATTCACTTTTGGTTTTTTAATACTTGTATTTCTTGACTTTTCCAATGGGAATAAGAAAAAACTTAAAGATTTTTGTATTACAAAATCATTAAAGACTCCCACCTGCTTGTTCTAAGCCTTGTCTTTAATAATCAGCATTTTTCTGGCATCTCAAGAGGCTTGATCATATAGGATAAAGCACATGAAGACTATAGTTCTGGAAGCTCCTAAATTTATTGTAATTCCATAGCATTTGTCTAAATATAAATAAGTAGTTATTTGACCGTCTTTGATTATCATCTACTTTGGGAAGAGGATTTTGTCCTATAATAGCTTTTCAAGGGTATTTCTTCCTGTTTCCTTGCACCTTGCGACATCTACTCCCTTACTTTCTCCCCTCAGATTCAGCTTTGTTGTAATACATCTCTTTCTTAGAATGTGGTTTTAAATGAAATAGTTTGTTTTCATATATCTTTTTGGGGAACTGAGAAGAAAAATCTACATATGTAGATTTGTAGATGTGCGATTGCTGATCCTCTTATTACATGCAGCTGACAGACTGTAAACTTTTCAGGACAGGGCCAACTTCATCGTTTACATCAGTTGGGGCAATGGGATGCAGTAACTGAGTGCTGTTGTCAACCATAACATTAAATATAATTGCTAGCGTTTATAAAACAAGATCAACCAGGGATTTTACAGTTCATACATAAAATATGAGACAGCCCTTGCCAGATCCTTAATAGCAGGAGCGGGTTCAACAAAGTGCTTAGATCTAGATATGACCTTGTGTGAGAACCTTTGGGCAACATAAAAAGTTCTCTTAACTTTTCTTTAAAGTTTTTGGTCCCCGTCTTGGCAGGATGTTTTTAAAAGAGAAATGTTCTAGCAAAAGAAATCCAGGGGATGTAGCCCTGCCTTCTCAGCAGAGATTGCTTCTTGGCAGGAGACAGAACAAATTGCCTCTATATTCTGAACCTTTCTACTAAGGTTGAGCAACTGAAAAGCATGATATTGTCTTCACCAAACCATTAGCGATTTGCTTCTTGCAAATTCTGCTGCTCTTGAGCTAAAGGGTCAAACCCCTGAGTTTTTCACACTCAGAAGTTCAATAAAGACCTCGCACACAGATGCGGAGAAATCTATTTGCTGATCTAGATCAGGACAGTCCGACTGCTCAGGTCCGCAGTGTAAAACCTGCAGATTTGTTGTTTCATGTATGTATTTTTTTCCATTTGTAAACCCTACAACCCTGTGGACAATTTTAGCTGATACATTTTGATGTCATAGATACTGCTGTCTCAAATGACCTTCCCTCACATACAAGGGCTGTGCTTAAAGTTATCTTCTGATGTATTGCTCCCTTTTGTCTTCTCAGACAGTAAATCACACTTTTTTTTTCTACAGGTCTTTTTAAGCTTCTCTATAATTTGTGTGCTTTTAAGTGTCAGTTCCTATGTGAGTATACTGGATTTGGTAACTGAAGCAGGTGTAATTTGCTCTTAGCACAAAAATAGAGGAAGCTTTTGATCCTTCTGTTTTCCAGGGAAGTTAGTTCCAGCCTCAGACTACTGAGAAAATGTGCTTAATTAGTACATAAATCACAAAAAGATGCTGGCGCCCTTGCCCTGTGTCAGAGCAGGCATTCAGAACCAATCTGCTTATTCAACTATGTTCAAGTTAAAGGGCTTTTTTAACATTAAGGAAAAGGTATTAAGGAATCAGTTGTTACGTCTTCATCAAGACTTGAAGAGCTCAATCCAAACCCCAGCAACACTGGTCGGCAGAAAGGCTGCTCCTAAAGCAACTCTACAGCTGTGTGAATAGAGGTTTTGTAGCTTACAGCTATATTTAGGAAAATCCTTGCACTAATGAAGGCTAATTCAGGAAGAAACTCTCCTGGACAGCAGGCATTCCTTTGTATTAATGTCAGCTCTTGGAGAGTCTCATTACCCCGTGCAACACTGCAGCTGGAGGAACCCGTGCACACAACAGAGCTGGATGCTTCCAGGGAATAAAAAATAGGCACGTTTCTTGAAAAGCACAAGCCGCCTATTATATTCCTGACTGGATCATCAGCCAGTGTAGGAAGACACTGCATAATTAAAATCAATATTTGGGAGGCTGATTTACATCTGCTAGGGATCTAGTTCTCTGCTTCAAGCATCCAAACCCCAGGTGGAACCAGGAAGTAATTTAGATAAGAAGCACCATCCTCGCTGTGCACTGGCAGAACTGATTTCTGAGGAAAGATACGCAGAGGTTTCCTAGAGGAGGGTGCATGGCTTTTCAAGGCACAGGATGATAGGAAGGCTGTGTTGCTTATATGAAGGTTTCCTTAGAAGAGAAGTGAAGCAAGAAGGAAGAAAAAGATAAAACTTACTGACAGGCAAAAGTCAGGAGAAAAAAATGAAAGGAGTAAGAGTAAATATTTTCTAATGGCTACAGTAATAGAGCATGTTCTGATAAAGATATGCAGCTAGGGCACTATGACGCTAGATGCAGATGAGTCACTGAAAATATTCCATGGACATTAAACTTTAATTGCATTTTTCTGCCTTCTTTTTCCCATATGGGAATTTTATATAATACTGCATTCTACTTGCATTGTATCCTTTCCCTAACTAGCACAAGTAAATAATCTTTCACATGATTTGCTTAAAAGGGCATTTATCTGTTTGTGTTTGGAAGCAAGCCTGATGCTATGTGGCCCCAGAGAGGAATCCAGAGCAAATATTGCCTTATGCCCATTAATCTCTCTGAGCATGAGCTGGTTCATGGCCATTATTAAAAAAGGAAATCCTTGCAAGGTGAACAGAGCACACTATATTGTATCAAATGAAAGAGAATCAGAACCCAATGGACAGGATTCTTTCAGCAGACATCCATAATGCTGTATTGTATTTGCTAGAGAACTTGAGGAATAAACAAACTAACAAACAAACCAAGTGTATTTTCCATGGCAAGTACTGTGTGGGTGCTAAAGAAAAGTCCAAACATTTGTTTGTGCTCCTACGACAGCATCCTTCCTTTCGGAGCCAAAAAAGAGAGAAGTATGAAATCTTACAGCAAGTCCTTGGCTCCCTGCTGCTACTTCTCCTCAGAGTGACGCCTGGATTAAAGTGATAAAGAAGAGGGTATAAAATCCGAGAAACATTGTATTTAAACAACCAAAAATGACAAAATTTGCAAAGACCTGTTATAGAGATGGGCAAAAGTCAGAAGAAAAATTATAAACCTATAAGTTGAGATTGTACTAGAAATAATGAGATAAAAAGAAGATGAGCACCTGTCTATATAAATGCAGTAGTTACTTGAAATAGAATGCCTGAGAGTGTTTTATTAAAATTAGGCTTTTAATATAAAGGCAGAGGCTTACTAAATAAGTATTCCTGCTAAAGACCCGGTGTCCTCTCTCCGTGCAAGTTCCAAGGTTATCAGAAGAACCCTTTGCATGTGCTAAACCGATCCCAGCTTGCTGCTTTCTGTGTGGTGAGTGGATGTGGGAAGGATTCAGCAACACAAATGTGTTCTGTGTTCAGAATGTGAAATGAACTTTGTTAAAGATCTCACAAACCTCAACAACAGCTGTCCAATACTGATAGAGCCAGGCGAGAGAAGATGACCTATTTGTGTCTATCTGAACTGTGTATTCATGCTTTGATCACAGGCAATGAAACCTGCAGCGATACGCCAACCAAGAAGATAAGGAACAGCAGCCTTGTATATTTAATTATCTTTATATGCTGTATAACTTAAGCTTTTACCTTGGGATTTTTTTTCTGGTATAAAATCTTCCAACATAAGAAAACACTGTATGTCCAGGAGATTTTTGAAACATGATTATGCTCAAGAAAGCATAACTGAAGGCAGAAGGTTAGAGAAGTCATGTATTATAATGCAAATTTCATTGTTAGCAGCCACTAAAGTATACACCCCTTCTATAAAGAGGAAAAAAATAGATCTCATCGTTATCTGGATACATGAGGCGGCAGTGACGCAGCTAACCATGAATAGGACAGTTTGCAAAAAGATCTATCATCTGCATGTCCCAAGTGTTTGTATCCTCCGCATCTGTGTATGCTCCTCTGATAAAACCATTCTCATGTCCCTGTTGGCTTATGCATAGACTACTCAAGAACCTGGCATCTGAAAGATCTTTTATACACACCAAATACCCGAGAACTACCCTACCAAGCTCTCCAGACTTTAAAATATTCCCCTCTTTATGCATATTTTCTTCAGATGTCATCAGCAGTGCAAGGACCAGTGTTGATACAGCCTAGAAGCCCCTATTAAAAGAATAAAAGAAGAAACTGAATTGTTTAAACACTCTTCTTGACCACTTAGAATTAAGGTTTATCCTTCTAGGCTTCTTCATGGCTATTTATCCCTCTTCCCCATACAGGACCTCTTATAACATATCTCATAACATCTTTTCCCTTTGGGAGAGGGGGAGGCTGGACATAGTTCACCTCATAAGGCAGCAACAGACAGTATTTGAGGGTTTTAACCACAACTGTAAGATGAGCTATTTACTTAGTTCACTAGGTCTGGAGCTTATTGACATTACAGTCTCCCGTTCACCTCAGGCACACATTCTAATCAACTCTTGTTGTGGTCAAATAAGCGGCTGGAGGCAGCTCCCCTGAAAATTCATTGCGTTTTAGATCGCTTTGTGCATAATGAGAGCTCCTATGCCCACACTCGCACAGAAGTTGTTTCGGCAGCTCAGTTGTTACAGAGCTGCTGTGTTGCCTCTTGATCAAGTCTCTCAAATTCAGCAGCACCCCAGCGTGCAGGAACATCCAGGCAGGAGGCCAGGAGCGCAGCTGCCTCGGCTCACTGCCTTGACCCCAGTACCTGCTTTTCCCTTGAACTTCCCTCTCTACCAGGTCCACCAGGACATTTTCTCCAGCTTTTGCCTTGAGCAAATTTTCCTATCCAAGTACATACAATATTTATGAAACGTCCTATATGAACAAGCCCTAGACAATACAACACAACACACTTTCTAGAGTCAACAAGCCCCAGCATTTCCATATACAAGCTAAGACTGCAAGATCCAGCCATTTGCCATTTTGCCATTCCAAAAAAAGCCGAGAGGTTTTTCTCCCCTGTAGGCTTTCTAGCCTGCTCTTTTAATAGCTTTTCTGCACCAAGTCCTGTAAAACACCATCTAGATTCACTGCAGAGTGTGAGTCAGATTGTGTACACAAGTCACCTATCAGCTGTAGTAACTGTCAGCTATGTAGAGAATACCATGTAATTACAAGGTAATAACATTCATGATCATTAAAATAGAGCTGTATAAAATAGACATATTAATTTGTGGTAATCTGTTATACAGGGCATACACCCATCTCTGAGTTAACATGCCTGAAGTTATTTTCTGTTCAAATAACTGCGGCAAGTTCCTCTCTGTATTTAGATCAATAAAAAGACTCTGAAGCTCTTGTGCAGCGCTAGTGTCTTTATGCATGAAATTGTACTGAGCTTCCCTCTCATATACATAAAATAGAGAGAATGCATTCTCTAGAATTTTAAGTACTGCACTCACTATAGTTAACTTAGGGAAATCAAAACTATATAGCACTGGGGAAAAAAATCAAATTTTGAGACTTGCAAATCAAAACAAGAGCCTTGTATTAGGATTCTGCTAGAAGAATTCAGTGTGTCAGAACAGAACAAAGCAGCTTCTGGCTGAGAAAACATGCAACAAAAGAACAGAAGTATTTCACAGGATAATTCTGTCACCCAAGAGCTGACTACTATCAGAATCAGAAGAGTTCACTGTATATATTAAGGCACAATCTAGGTGCCAACAAACAAATGCCCACTTAAAACAAGTGGACATTAAGCAGAAAATATATGGCAGGGAAGGTGGGCAGGTGGGTCCCTAAGAGGCATCCCTTTCCTGCAAAGATAGGTGCAGCAGAGAGAAAGAAGAGTTGGGAAAGACTGATTTGAATCCCAAATCACAGGATGCAAACAGAACGGAAATGAGGGCAAATGAACCTTTCAGGTGCCATGCAGGACAGCCTTTGATTCAAAGTGTGGTTGGCAAGAATGAGCATCAGGGAAATTGATGGTTTCAGGGTTAGCTTTGTACTTATTTTCCATGTTGTCTCTATTTGTGATGTGGGCCTGAGCCCCTGGTTTTGCTTTCACAGCTCTCCTGACCCACCTCTCCTGAGTCTAAGGATTCAGAGCCACACAGGCACGCCAGCTGGAGTCTTAGGACTTCCCTCCGGGCTAAGATTCATGTCACACTATAGAATTGTTCCTCCTCTTCTCTTCAAGCTCAGAGTCGAGCAAAGCAGCTTAAACCATCCATCATTTCAGCAACGCTTCTGACTTGAGGCTACAGCAAGCCACCCACATGGTCTTTGGAATGGTGCAGTAGAGACACACAGCAGCTTGCAGGACCTGTCCACAGTACAGAGATACAGCCTGAAAAAGGACCCCAAGGCTCTGGCCCACTTCTGCTCTAGAAGCCACAAATTGATATGATACAATATGATGTGATAATAACCAGTGGGTGGAAAGGAACAAGGGATAAATGAGGACACAAACCTGAACTAAAACACCAAGTATAGAGGCACCCTTTTATCTTTCACTTGCGTTTCACCTGTGAGTAGCATGGGAATAATTGCATAAACAGCAGGAAAGGCTGTTGGGAGGAAAAACATTGTTTCATGGTAGCTTTCAAACCCAGACAGTTTTGTTTCGCAGTGAACAGGAACAGGACTCAGCCCTGTGAAAGCTGTCATGAAAAGAGCTATGTAAAATCATTCAGGTGCTGATCTAAACCTGAATATTTCAGCTCCGGATGGTGTATAAATGTATCCTTCCAGTAAGAGCTTTCTTTCCTTTGTTTAAAGTGGGATATACACACTACTATACATATGGCAGCAAAGATGTTTTGAAATAGAGGCTATACCCACAGTGCTACCATATGAATGAGCTTTTGCTGGAAAACTGGAAACCTTTCTGGTCTCCATTTTGCAGCAAAGGAAGAAATTAAATGGCTGTAGTGGAAGCAGCTCAGCTGTTTCCTCAGAAATGTGCAAATCTCAATTAAGAATGTAAAAAGTTCAAACAATGCAGCCAGTTAATAGGCTCAGGCAATTCAGCAAGTTATAAATATTCTTGGAGAGTCGTCAGCATCTTTCAGAAGCACAAGAACTTTCGCTTTGTTAGGCTTGCCGTTACTGCACATATTGCAAGGCATCAAAAAGAAAGAGGCCTGGCATGATTTCTTAGAACTGAATTATTTACATGAAAGGCTTATGAAATTAGATCCTTACTCTGTAATCAAAAGACTCTTTACAATGATATGAAACAAAATGCTTTCACCGAGTGTAAAAGTCATTCCTGTGTTTTATCTTTATATCCTATTTCCTTTAATCTGATATCATGATGTGGACATCAGATGAATCTACAAAGTCTTTTAGCTCTGCAAAGACACTGCCAGGAAAAAAATAAAAAGAAACCAGTCTGTGGTGATGTGCATAGTAGAGAAAAAAAAGATATTCATGTAGAATTCCTCACTTGGACCATTTTCCCTGTTTAAAATCTATTTCAACTCTACTTCTAAGCAGTGCTCTAATCTAACACAGTACAGAAATGTGCCGTGAATCTTTGTTGCTTGCACTGGGTTAGTTCATTATCTGGCATTCATTAATCTGCTTCAAAGCTGCTTTTTTTTTTTTTTTTTGAATTTGTAAAGCTGCTCAAAAAGCCCCTCATATTTGGTCAAAACAGTTTTTGACAAAATAGCCAAAAATGTATGGGAATTAAACTTGCACAGATGTTGTGACATATAGCATAAGGAAGTTTTTGCTAAATTGGGACTTGCCTATGCTGAAAAGGTGTATTTTAAGAGTTTTAAGTCATTTTCTGAGCTTTCTAAGTAGCATTAAAGTCTGCTTTCCTCCCCTTCTGCAGATTCACCAGAACTGCATATCTAGTTTGTACATTTTTCTTGTATATGACAGCATTGAGTATTTTTCGCACATCTAATGAATCATATAGTGAGTGATGGCTTCGGTGAATTATCAAGTCATGCTTCAGAATATATAAAAGAACAGAATGGAATGTTTTCTCTTATATTTGTTTCCAAGGACAATTGCTCATTAGCTGTTTTCAGGTTTTGTCTGTAGGTATTTGCATTTTGAGAAAGTGAGTGATCTTTTCAACGGGCCACCATCACTCATCATGTCAGCTGTAGCAAGCAATATTTTTGTGCATTTTTGCAATGATAACTAAAGGGAACATTTGTGATTTATTTAAATTTTTGTTTTTCATGGGAGGATGGTAACAACTGGTTTTGATGCAGTCTGTTTATGGCGCTCAGAATTTTTGTAAGCATTTCCTTCACGCTTGCAATAAAGGCAAGTTGTTGCTAAAACAGGAGGAGGAGACTGTATTCTCTACCAGCAGAGGTGAAGGCTGCAAAAAAGAGTTAGGAGTGCACAGTTTAAGTAAAATCCTTTCCTCAAGAGCAGCGTTCTGATGGTGAGAAATTTCTACCCAGCCCTTTGTAGAAAGTGTATTTCAAAAGCAGAAAGAGCTACTTGGTTGCTTAGAGAGTGACAGTTCTGTTAGTCTGCATGGTGAGGGTCTTAGGACCATAGTCAGCAGCAGTGGGTCAGGAAGGCCTGAGATTTAAACACCATCCATGAGCACTTCAAGTAGCACCAACTTCTGTTTGAATGCAACAAAAAAACTAGGCTGCAAAGCAGCAATCAGTTAAGCAGCAGAAGTAACATCTGCTGTATATAATCTGCAGTATCAGTGGGAGGATCACAGTTAAATCTGAACAGAAAAGGCACTCAGCTTATTTCTCAGTAACCCAACGTATATATAGAGAAAGAGGACTTACTGTGGCAAAATCTTGGTCTCTATACATTTTCAGTAAAACAGCCTGTTATTTGGCATGAGAGCAATCTCTGTCATGTCACATTTGAATTCCCAAGCAGCAGCTCACAGTCTACCTAGATCTAATTCTAAGGCTCATGGACAGCTTCTTGCAGGAGAGTCAACTGGCTCCCCAGTTGCTATGGGGTAGGAGTCACCTGTGCCAGTTTAAGTTTTTGCATTCCTCAGTACATAGAATATGAAAGGAATAATGGAAAAGGTCCATCAATCTGACTTTTTAAAAATTCTGCTTTGTAATCTTCATAAACCTAAAATCTGTAAACAGAGTAATTCTGAACACAACAGTATGGATCTCACTATCACATCGCCTCAAAAGCTACTACACATGATGCCAGAGACTCACTCAAGCACATCCTTGATGGAAAAATCCAATCTGCTTTATGTGCTCTATCATAGTAAAATATCTTAGATGTACTGAACAGTACATATCCACAGAATAAATTCCACTTCTAGTAGTGAGATGTCTCAAACATTATCTTACATTATTAGTCAGCTTTGCTTAGTACCGTGCATTTACTTTGATTCTGCTCATTCATGGAATCAAAACTAATTTTTACTTATTTGACTTCAAAGTCAATGACATAATGGCTCCTCAGAGATGTCTTGAGAGGAACGATGGAAGAGCTTAGTCTCGACAAGAAGATTTATGCTGGACTATCTCCTGTTGTTAATTTTGGCATCAGTAAAGCAGAGTTTGGTCTCAAAACAAAGAAATAAATCTGGTTTTGTACTTGTAGCATTTGTTCCCTTTGTATGGGCAAAGAGGATGGGACCATCTTAGTGAAAATCAGAAGTTATTCTGCATGCTTTTGTTCTCAGAGAGAGGTACAAATGCTAAATTGGGAAATATGGCTCACCTGCCCCTCTCTAGCTCCTTCTCAGAAAATCACCAAAAAGGTGTAATTATTCAGATGTCAACATTATTGCATAGAAGCCATTATCATCTCTAAGAATAAAATGGTATCATCTCTAGGAATAACATTTTTCCTCCAAGAAGTGATTTTGTAAATACAAATACATGTTGCTTGGCAAAGACAGACAGTATCTAAGCAAATTTGTTCCTAGCAACTAAGAACGAACTGCAGGTATCAACAAGCCGGTCAAGAACAAATGAAAAATACATAAATCACAATGTTACTTGCAGCAAGTTTTAATACTCCATCGCTTTGGAAAGTCTACTACATTTTGCTTGGAATATTCAAATTTCAAAATATAGCAGGAAGCTTGTATTAGGTACTGGAAGAGTCTACCCCAATAGGAATCAAGGGTGGTTGATTTCCTCTGAAGAAAACAGTCTCAGGCAAAGTAAAAGTTCAATTCTGCATGCCTTGAACTAGCTTTTAGGAAAGTATCTTTTAACCCAAGCTCAGCAACATAATCAGCTTCACCATCTTAAAAGCAAATGCCTGCAGTTACATACAATATTTCAATCCCTCCAAAAATGGAAATATGACCCCTGCTGCTTATAGAAAAACTCTCACTATTTTTAAATAACCCATCAATTGCTATGTCATTCTCCTATTTTGCTTTTCCCCAAAAGAGTAGGTGTGCAATGTACCACATCACAAATCAGAAAGCTGTTCTGGGGTGCTTGGGTCTGACTCAACCAAATGCCAAAGTGCAGAATCCTGATCAGGTGTGGAATTCAATGGTATCTTCCCCTTTGAGAACAGCAACAAAAATGGCATTGGATCTGAGTCTTGTTTCCCCTCCTTTTTCAAATTTTCCAAGGTAGGCTGTGTAGTTCTTTGTTGCAGATTTAGGATTTTCAATTTTGTTCCTTTTCACATGGATGCAAAGACTTTAGCTAATTATTTTTGAAAGAAGCTTTTCTGCCTCACCTCTTTTAGATGGATTTTTTAAGCAAATAAAATATATATATGCAAAGAAAACAAACACACAGAATCCAATCTGGCTCCTATTTGCCTGCAGTCTTGTTTGTATAAGAGCCCGGAGAACGCAGTAATACTCAAGTCTGTATCCTTCCCTTTCCTGAAAGTTTAAAGGGAAGAAAACAAGAGCGGGGCTGTGAGAGGAGATGATCTGTGGGAAATCCATTAATCTGTTTTCAAGAGAGGAAGGGACAGAGTAACACTGAAGAGTCAACAAAACAAAAGCTGAATTGAAACAATTCTCCTGAGGGTCTGTTGGGAAGTTTGCTCCAGATAATCCTCCTCAAAGCCTCATTTTACTCTCTAAATACAGGAACATTTCATCCCTTCCTATACCAGGAAAGACATCTATAGCTGTCACAGCCATGACTGCCATGTCACTTAGACATGCGCTGGGTTTGTTCCAGCAAGCCCAGGTGCTGGTAGCAACCCAGCTGAGAGGCAGATCTAGACACTCTGCTCCCTGAGCTGATTTTAGAGCAGACACAGACTCCCCAAACGCTACAGCCCACTTCTGGTATCACAGCTACACAGTTAACATTAATTAGATTATACAGCAGCACCCATGTTGCAGAATTGGCAGGAGCTGTGTGGGAGAAGGGACACATGCAGGTAGATCTTGCTTTGGTACATGGAGGATGCCACATTCCCATGACTTGCAGAGATCTGTAGTCTCCTTTGCACCAAGTTTGATGCTATTCTCACTGAACACTATTGCTGGCTGCACTGGAGAAAAATAAAGATGAGTTTTAATGGGGAAAAGCTTCAAGAAATATTTTCCTGAGTTAAATTATGTGCCCTGATCACAGCACAGACAGCAGTAGAGACATCCCTGCTACATTTAGATGAAGTTGTTTTTGTAGGTGAAGTTGATGGAATGTCAAAGCCATGTGGACAGCTCTTCACAGGGAAGAGCACCATTCCCACAGAGGGAAGGGCCTGGGAAAATCCAAGCCCACAGATAACTCATGGTTTTCTAACAGTGGATCTGCCGCAGAGAGACAAGTGAAGGAGAAAAGTCTGAAGAGTTTCATATCATCCAAGAGAAGAGATGTTAAAGCTTTGTCTTCTATACAACTTCACATTTTAAATGATCTGTACAGAGGCAGCAACAAGGTCATTTCAACAAGCTAGGAGAGTCGTTAATATCTTAGTACCCTGGTATTTGCCTAGCAAGTCTGAAGGCAAGTTTAAAGTACACTTATTTGGACCTAGTTGAGCTGAAATAGTGTCTTTTTTATTACCTCCCCAACAAGACTTCCTGTTCTGCACAGACAGCTTTGTCAATCCCACTCTAACAGCTTTTCTTCCAGCTCTGTAGCAACCCATCTGCCAGGGTTATTATTCTTTTATCACAAAAGAAATAGCAGTTCTTTCTGAAGCACAGCAAAGGAAAACTATTTTTTTAAATTTAGCTCCTTACACTTAATTACAATACATTCCCTAAGCTAGAAAGGCTGAAAAAGTATTGAAAAATAATGCAGTTCTATATGCAGGCTGTGTATATATATGTATTATTCATTTGGTCTTAAGTGAATAGAAGTCCAAAATGTTACCTTGACAAACAAACAATGATTCTTTAATAAAAACATATCTCCTCCAGCAAGGAATATTACAGTTATTAGAAATCATTGTCATCAAGTAAAAAGGACATCTCCAGCAATTCTTTAATTCTTTTAATTCCACAATATGCTCTTGTTAAATAATTGAATTACATGTTTCACACCCTCCGTGCCTTGTTTACTTAGTTTACATAATGCATAATATAGAGTATAACAATAAAATAAAAATAACAGCTACACTGCCATCTGGAACATCAAATTGCAGTAGCTGAAAGCTATGGCTAAGACTGCTTGCTACCTGCTGCAAACTGCAAGAAATACCACAGAAATGATCTAGACCCAGGAAAGCCATTGCTAAGACCTTATTCCACTGCAAATTTGAAATACAGCTCTCAGGTCTAAACTCCTATCGGTACTCCATCGGGAAGCTAGGGAAGGGGAGGAATAGGAACAACTATTACTTAAATAAGCTCCAACAGACAAGGTATTAGCTTTTCTCACAGCTCTAGCTGATTAGGAGGAGAAATGAGAAATGGGTTCAGATTCCTGATTTTAAGCATCCCTCTGGTCAGGGGCACATGATGCATGTAATTTGTTGCAACATTGTCCCACTTAAAATAGCAGTTTGATTGTAACTCCATAAGGTAATGGTGCAATTATCAGAAAACTATCTAATATGCACTAGGAAAGAAATAAAAGTCCAGGCTAGAATCTATAATTTTTTTAAGCTTAATACAAAAACAGGACACATAGTAACTTAATTCTGAATTGTTTGAAATTTCCATAGAGAACTTCAGATTTGTAGAAACATTTTTACATCTGTTACCTTCAAAAATCTCAGCTGAGACATGTTCTTGGGGTAGGCTGAGAGAAGCAGCAGGACTCTGTATTTTCTGCAACAAGAAATGCTGCCAAGTGTTCCATGCTGCTCCAGCCCTGTCCTCATTAGATAACAGGAAACAGAGGTTCAGATCCCAGCTATACATCAACCAACAGAGAGAGCAGAGTCTGCAGTTCAATGAAAAATGAATAGTGACCAGAAAAGGTGCTTTTCAGGGATTATTCTCCATGCTGACATGGCCTCAAAGCAGAAAGCCATAGGTGCTCCAGCACTGACAGAGGGAGGTGGAAAATGGAAAATGTGTTTCACTCGCAGATAAAAGCAGCCTTTAGGGGAGCAGTCATAGTTAGCAGGCCATTTATAAGCTAACTTGATATCAAGTTTAATTCCCAGATACATTGCAATATCTTCAGGGTTTCTGTACCAAGCAAGAGTAAATCTTGTTGGCACAAGACTGAAGGCCATCCTTCCCATTTCAGGTCATGATGGATTCCATCCAACTGCATGTTTGAGCAGGGCCAAGTCCTGCATGCTTTCGTGGATTTATTTATATATATTTTTAAGATGACAAAGCTATTGGTGCTTTTTGCAACATTTTGATATCTACTGTATGAGATGTTTGCGGCTTCAAACACTGCTGTTGCATATTAAAATTCAAAACTGTGTTTGAAACAGCTTAATTGGGCTATATTTGCACCTGTATGTGCTGCCTCCTTATGAACACTCTCTTTTATTAGCTGAGTTTTTTTTTTTTTTTTTTTTTTTTTAAATATACTTGAGCTATGACAGGATTTTCCTGCTTTAAAGGTAAACTAAAGCTGAGAAACAGGCAGGAACTATGAATCAGATTTTGAAAGCGTTACCTGTGCAAAGAGAGGAACCTAGCAGGATTCTCACAAGTGCCTGAGAAACTTTTCAAATTCCCAGGGGACTGGAATGCTTTTTCTCTGGGAACATCTCTGCAAGGGCTGCTGCGAGCTGCTCCTTCCCAGACTGCTGGGGAGCAGCATCAACAGCTCTGCCCAGCATCGTGATCAACCCTGCCAAGCACCCACTCAGCCTCCTGTCTAGCCCTCCAGACAAAGCTTTCCAACCAAAGCACATGTAAAATGGGTCCCCAATGGACCCAAACTAGATGCTCCCTAAAATCACAGAACCATCCACCTATACAGACATCAGCAGGTGAATGAGGATCAGATCCTGTCACTGCAAAAAAGCCCTAAAGGAATTTCTATAGACCAGAATGTGTGGGGAATAGCATCACCTGTTGGCCATCTTCCTCAGGCTATTTGCAAGACCTCAATATACCACATTGTTTTAAAGAAAAGTTTTAGCAACCCGTGAGGAGAGAGGCAGAGAGAAAAAAGTGCATTTTGCAAAATGAAAATCCACATTGAGGCACAGATCTTGGGTACACGGACTCCTCACAGAAGTGATAGCACTCTTGGTGACCAAGTCATTGACATCGTATAGCTGCCTACAGGAAAAGGAGAGCCTAACTTGTGTTTATTTAACTGTAAGCAGGTTAGAGCAAGACCCATTTCTTTTCACCTGCACAATTTTTGCTGCTGAAGTTTCCCTATGGATAATGCATTACATTCTTTGACATTGCGATACAACTGCTCAAACCTGCCTTCTCAGCCCTTTCAGTTTTTGCTGCTTTGGGAGTTTCTGCAGCTAGGCAGACCAAGAAGTCTCTTCTTATGCACAGATACACCCTGCAATTCGCTGGTGGCAGTAAAGGTTGAAAATGCCGAGAGCTGTTTTCCTTTGGGAATTTATTGGGGTGGGAGGTGACAGGGGGAAGTTAAGCAAGGTGTGTGCAACCAACAGAAAAAGAGCCTGACAAAAAGAAGAAAAAGAGAATGTATAGCTCCATAAAAAGAAAAAAGGTTTTAGAGATATTGAGCACTCTGTGTGGAGATAAAGGTATTAACTCTGGACTTTTTTTTTTTTGTAAAAGGAGCTTTGTTATTGTCTTTGCAGACACACTGTATTCCTCAGATGCTCATGCACAAAATGAGCATGACAAGCATTGAAAGTTTTCCTTTTTATTTTTTTCCCCCACTGATAGGGTCTTGAGGAATTCAAAAGAGAATTAAATGGAAAATGCTGAGAGCTTCCCTGTGAGATAAGCAGACATAGAAGCCAGCGCATCTTCTCAGTGCTTGGTTACTTCCTGGTGGTTTTTCCTGTCCAGTCCCCCATGCTGTTTTGCTGAAAGCCCACGCTATGTTGCAGGATTACACACTGCCTCTCTCCCTGTCCTGAGGGGGAAGGCTGGACCATCTTGGACAGCACAAATCCAGTCTGCAACTGCCATCAGTCTTGGTTTCCTTACCCCCTGAACACTAACATGGCCCTCTTTCCTGCTATACCAGTAATTCCTAATGGCTCAGAAATAGCTCAGTCAACCCAACAGAATCTAGTTTGAAATAAGGCAGACTTCTCCAAAAGAAGGCAAGCATCAACCCTCTGCCGGGTATCTGGGATGGAGGATGGAATAGAGCCCCTCAAATAAAGTGTCCTTTCAATTATTCAGGAGACCAGTGTGATCCTCATTAACAGAATTCCTAATTTTGGTGTCTATTCTGCTTGGACATGCAGCTTCCTCAGTATCCCAGTAGTACTCCAGTTCCAACACAGAACAGATGAAAGTCTTTCTTCTTGAGCCCTGTTACTCAATATCAACTTTCAGTGAAAAGAAAATGTATTGGCTGATTAGAAGAGCTTTGTGATATCTCAGTCATTACAAATTAAAGGACATGGGTAGAGAGATAACCCACATTCATTCCCTTCTCCAATTTCACGTTGATGCAACTATATAAACTTCAATGCAGCTACTTCTGGTGTGCTCCAGTGAAGCTAAGCAAAGTCTAGCTCTCCCAGACACATAATGTCATCTTTTATGATCTTGTCTTCATGATCTCTGTGGAAGGAGCCTTTGGTCATTATAACAGCATAGGTTAAACCTGAGACTGCCTTGCTAAAGTTGGTTTACTAAAGGTATCTAAAGAGCCCACATTGTCAAAGAAACAAACCCTTAAAATCCATAATAGGAAAGGTGTGGGATATGTTTTGATTTTAAGTGCTCTAGAAACTTTTTATGAAGCCTTCATTTTGCAACAAATGGAGTTGAGAGACATCAGGACGCTGTTTGCAAAAGCCTAGCTTCAGTTTAAGCCACTGCAGATCTGCTGCTGTTACACAATTGTAACACGTCTAAAGGCAAGACTTAACTTAGGAGAAACATGTCCAGAAATGTTATGTATATTGCTGCATGTCTAGTTTAAGTGACAGGACATCTTACTGGCACATTGCCATTACTGTAGATGCAAATAGGAATTAGTTATAATTATGTGCCAGCATAAGCAGTCAGAACTTGAGTGAAATATTATATTTCTTTTCCCATTCTTTTCTTGAGTTTGCATACAGAAAAGACAGCACATAACTGAAGTGGATGAGCAGATACAAGCTAATTTTTGCCATCCATCCATCTGCTAAAAAAATTGTTTTCAAGCTAGGAGAATATCATTTGGTAAGATGTTACAAGTCATTGCAGTAACAGCATCAGCCTTTAGATCACCAAATGTTTGCAGAACTTGTAGCAAATACGCTCTCCTGGCTACACAGACTGCCTGCCTACTGAAATGTTTGCATACTCACCTGCTGCAGCATCACCCTTCGCCTGCTTGATTGTAATACAATATTAAATCATTTTTAATGTAATCCTGGTGAAGGACAATTGTCTGCTCTTTGAGCTACAGCTGCTAAAACTGAGCTTGATTACAGAGAGTAAGAAAGGAAGAGCAACCCAGGACAACCAGAAATAGCTCAGTGGGGCTGTTTGCCACTCAGGGTGACTGTTGGCCAAGAGTGGCTCCAAGGTTGGCTTCAAAGTTAGATCCTGAAAGCTGCCTGTGTAGGGAGCCAGGCCCTGCCCTGGCTACATTTGCTATTTTGCTTGATGGTGCATGTAAAATAGCAAATGTAGATGGAAAACAAGAAAAAATGCACTTGCAGCTTTCTTGAAGGACTCTTTTGAAGAGCTGTGCAAGTCTCTTACTATAGTCTATTTTCTTTTCACATTTCTCAGATTTAGATTCAACTTAATGCGCATTCTCCATCCTATGCACGTAGCAATACAACTAGTGTCCTTCAGCAACTTATAGAACTGTTGCAAGAACAGAAGAGCAGCTCTATAGTGCTTTTTCAATGTATTTTCTGCTACATCAGCTGTACGTACGTTTTGAAGCAAGAATTAAATGACAGAGTCCCACTTCTGAAAGCCTCCTTTAGTTGACAACAATTGATTCAAAAGTGTTATGTGGATTTTGCTTCTGGATACAGCTCTGCTCATGCCTTTTGGATTTGAGATTGGTGGACAGTAACATTCTGGTGACAAACTGATCAATTTTGATGTTCTTTGAACACAGCTTACTGTGCAAATCACTGCATTATAACATATTACATCAGATGAAATAAATAGACCATACTTTCCATTCTTTTGAAATTTGCAGTCATTTACACTTATGCATAGTGAATATGCATCCATATTTGGATGCTTTGTTTCAGCATCCAAACTACTTGGTAATGTTGAAGTAGGTAGATTTCTGCCTCTGATATTGGTGCATAAGGAATTTTCATGCCCATTTATTTCACTAAAACATTTTTGCATGCTTTTTGTAGACTGCAGATTTAAAGGATGTGACTCATACCCCTCTTGCTACCATTGCTGACTCTCATTTTTCCTTAGCTTGTCAAATGCTATTTCTGAACACAGGGTTCTTTATCTGTTATGCCCTTCAGATGGGGAATTCAGGAGTTCATTGCAATATGCCAGTTGGGGCTTCTCTGATTCATAATTCAGCAGAGCTTTTGGCTCATGATCAGCACATACATGCTCTAAAAGATTGTATAGTTATAAATGCTTAGGGTTATTTTTAACAGAAAAGGGCTGGAGCCATGACAAATATAGACTGGATTCCCATCAAGTTATATTATTTCATTTTATAAGTGACACAGTTTTAAATACATTAAAATATATCTTAATCCAAAACCTGCACAGAAGGCGTTTCAGTGCTTTTAGTCATGGAAAAGCTGTCCTTGATACTGCTTTTCAGTTCATGATTCATAGCAACCTGTATCACAGATGTCTTAGGCAGTAGGCAAAGCTGCCAGTTTGAATATCAGTATCAAACAAGTTCTGAAGAGATGAAATACACCCTCTGATGATGCATAACCAACATCAAAGCAAGCAGTGTACAGAGCAACATGATAACCCAAAATTCTGTCTTCCTGAAGAAATTTAATAACTAATTTAGTGGAAAGGTGAGAAAAGGATAAGAATACAACATGAAACAGATGCAGTTCAATAAGAATAGAATACACTAAACAAGTTAGACTCAGTATTTGATTGTCTATCAAGAGTTGTAATTTTTCCTGATCTATTACTGCTTGCACTGCCAGAATTGTGCGTTCCAAAACACCTTTTGAGAGGAATCATGGTTTCAGTCAGTATCAGATACTCATAGAGGAGCTTCTCCAGCATCTTGTTTGGTCTCATATAGGCAAGGAGTTCTTTGGAGACCCTACATCCTTCCACAGGAGTCTGACAAAGCTCATAATGTTATTTAGGTATAAGGAACAGAAAAGCCAGCAAGGTTTCCAAACAGAATACTTCAGCTCAAGCATCACAACCAAACAGCAGAGAGTTCCTGAGCTCTCGGCTTTGTTGCCCTAGTATCACATAGTCCTTCTGCACAGTGAACCATCTGCCACATAAGGAAACCTTAGAAGAGCAACACTACCTTTCCAAAGTGTCTTCAAACGCACATGCTGGTGGTTTGCAGATAGTTAGACAAAGGCACTGGTAATATAATCAATTCTTCTCACATTAATGAAATATTCTCAGAGCAGAAGTAAATTGGCCTTAAGATGAAACAGGCAGCTGAGTTTCCTTGGAGGGAGGCCAGCAGAGTACTAAGGAAGACACAGGACAGGCCAACAATGTTCCCAAATCTTGTCCTTTCATCTAGAGCCTCACAACACAAAGAATAGAAGCTGTGCTGCAGTTTGTGAATACATTAGATGCACTTCTCTAACTCTATAGTCTCCATTTCTATTTTCAAAGCTGTTTAAAATACTAAATAAGTATCAAGTAGAAGGACTATTATGCATGAACAGAATACCCAAAAGACCTAATACACAAAAATGGGCAAAAAACCTCAGGTTAACAGCTAGGTGTACAACTAGTTGGGGTGCCTCATGCCCTACATGTTGCATTTGCCTTCAGCACTCCAGCCTAACATTTGAACAAATGGAGCTGTGGTTCAGGAACGTTCCTTCCAGTGCCTGGTATCAGCCCAGGGGAGATGTAGTGGTGACCAGAGCTTTGCCAGGTCTTCCCTGGGACATTTGCGTTGCTGGCAAAGCAAGATCTGTCTTTCCACAGCCTATGGTCCTCCACATGTGGACAACAGCTCCCCACCCAGTTCACTCAATTGTCCCTGCAACTGGGTCATTTTGTGTGGATTTACTACAAAATAAAGTCAAGAAATACTAAAAAGTAGTAAAATACTTTGTTGGTGTTGGAGAAAAATATACAAATGAATGAATTCTCCTTAAACTTTGGAACTTTTCTTCTTTTGTAGAGATTCAGAATAAAATCCCATTTAAAATAATTGCAGTCTCCAATGAGACTTCTGTCCCTGTCACAGTTCCTTGCAGCTGATTCAACTGGTCATTATCTGTGATAGCAACAATTTTCAAGTAGAAATTTGGTAATACTTCTGTTACCATGTTAAAATAACAAGCTCACTAGTTTAGTGTTTATTAAAATCTACATATCAATAGGTCTTCTTAGTACATAATCCTTCTGGGGACAATATATAATCATAAAACAAACATTCCTGGAAACCTTGTGCTTGATACTTGGATGAAAATTTTAACCTTTCAAGAAAAAAAAAAAGAGCTCTCCTATCCCCATCTTCTAAGAACCCACTAAATCATATTTTGAAATCTAATAGGTTTTAGTAGTTATAGTAGTAGCCTAGATTGCAGCAAGAGAAAGGAATAGATTGTTCTAACCTTTAGCAAGAGCAAGTATGGAGAGTGATTAATTTGCAAGGATTTCTAAGATTAGAGATGAAATCTTAGCTCCCTTAGTCTACAGCTTCAGCTTCTATTGACATCACCCAATCTCTCAACCCAGCTTTTCTGTTTCTTCTGCAATAGGTAGCCTGAAGTCAGACCATCACCAAATAATCTGTCTGCATGCACAAAATAAGTTGACATACTATTAAAACTCAAATGGAAGCAGAAATAGAGCCAGACTTTTTCCTGCCTTTCACAGCAGATCACAGTAGATTATCACTACAGTTCAGATGCAATCCATGAACAGAAGCTTTCCCATAAAAGAGTCCTGGCAAGACTGGAGGACATGGTTGAGTTCCCTGAACAAATAATTTGTGTCTGCTTTTATTCCGTATTTTCTTAGTAAATTTTTTTGTTGTCAAGGGAAGCAGAAACTGCCTGTGTGCATTTGGTGGCAAAGTTAATGTCATTTCAGTGCATGTCTTACAAAATGTCCTCTGCAATTTGACATGGAAAGAGGGACAGGAAGAAAAAGCCAGGAGAAGACTCAGGTAGGATGTGGGCTGGTTTGTCTATAAGGTTTCTTCCATCTTGGGTTTTGGGTCTCAGGGACAGCAGAAGATGCTGAGTTACAGAAAACTCCCTTCACTTCCACTTTTATTTGTCTTTAGTTCAACTATTATATTTAACACCATGAATTTCCAGTAATTAAAATAGAGGTGGCATTTTTAGAGCTATGAGCTGCTTTCTATAGTGTGCTGTTGAATACAGTCAATAGTCTTGTCCCCTGTATTATGAAGTATCTGGTTTCTTCTTTGTTATGCAGCACCATTATGCAGTAAGGTCCTGTTCTTTTTCCTATTCAAGTCACAAGAAATTTATGACTGACTTAAATAACCAAAGAACACTCTTATTATAGATTTACTTACACTAAATAGTCCACCTATTGTACAGATTTTTTTAATGAAGTCCTCAAATATTGAGATAGCTCCTTGAACAAATGTATTTTTCCTCTGTCTTTGTTTTGGATTTATCTTTAGCCTCCACATCTTTTTAGCCTCCTTCAATGTCTGCATAGAGGCACTACTGCAGCTACTTGGCATCCAGGGATGCTGCTTTACTATAAGATACTTTACACCCTGGGAACATTATAATTTTTAAGATTTAAGACAGGAAACACACACAGCATTATAATTTTAAAGCTTGGAAACCTTTCCTTTGCTAGTGCAAAGGGAACTAGCAAAAAGTACTAGCTAGTGTTTTTTTGCAAAACACTAGCAGTGTTTTGCTAGTGTTTTGCAAAAAACACTGATGCATATGGAAAAAGAGCTAGTGAGGGACAATATTGGATCAGCATAGATATGTATTCCCATCAAAACATACTCATGGCAGTACAACCAGTTTGGGAACCAGATCTTGGGATTATGATACACCACACAAAATACTTTTGCGGGGGAACATTTTATTATATATGTGTTTTAGATGATACAAAAAGCATCTAATCTTTTTTTTTTTTTTTTTTTGCTTGGGTTGTCTCACCTCTGATCTGGGGAACCAGGGAAGCTCCAGGACCTGGGAATTTGTCTTTCATATCTTGACTACAGAACACCTGTAGGGATGACCTAGCACTTAGCTCATAATGTGCTACCATGGTTTTTATACAGATTTGCAAAGTGGTTCTGCCTCAGTGGCAGAGGAGGAGTGGTGAGGAAGCAGCATGGGAAGCAACACTCGAGCACGAATCCTGCGGATGAGGAAAGCACTGCTGGCTCATTAATTCTTAGCTGTGTTGTTAATCTTGGATGCTCAGGTGTCCTGAGATCCTGCAAGATTTCTATTTAACCCTGCTGCACTTATCAGCCCTTGTTCCAGCTTGTATTCACCAGAGCACTGCTGCTCTCTAGCTTTCAGAAGCTTCTCATATCAACCCCTTTTCTCTTACAAGTCCTTTCTTCAGGCCTTTCACTGTTTTCCTGTTTAAATTAATTTGGAAGCATACTATCCAGCTCCAAGCCCAAAATGCCAGATCTTTTACATGCTTTTTACAGCTCTCAACACTGAAGTCAAAACAGAAAAGCACTAGTCATGTTCATTGCTTTTCTTTGCAGTGAAACAGTAAATAGCTCATCATGATCATCAGCAGTTCAAGTCATCTGTCAATGCATCAGGCCCTCCTTTCCCACATCAGCAGGATTGTCAGGAGTGTTTGAAATGCACCATGAGTGAGCAAGGGAAAGGCTGAGCAGGCTCTTACACTTTAAAAACAAGTTGCTGTTAGCATCAAGTTTGCTTTTATATACATATAGAAAGAAAAAAATAGAAAATAAAAACAAAACAGAAAAACAAGAGTCTGTTTATGAAGATGTTGCTATAGAGAGAGGCAACTGCTTTGCCACATCCAGGAGATCCCACTGTTTGGTGGGTGCTTGTGAAGGACCAGACACTGCAGAGGCCACCAAAGAGTCCAGAGACTCAAGGAAGTGCCCAGCAGTTTGCACCCAGGCATTACCTGGGCTGTTATAAACATCTGCATCATTCACACCAACATGGACAAGGTGACACAAACACCAACAGGACAAGGGAGATTTGTGGGAGGAAAATGACATGGCTAAAAGTTGAACAGTTTCCTACAAAGACAGCAGCATATTCCTATCAAAATAAAGGTATAGTGTCTGGCAAATCACCCTTTAATGTAACATTTGTGCCAAAAGGATCTGAGGATGGGCCAGGTCACAATATTTCACAACAATATTTCAAAATCAAATTAAAAAGTGACCTGGTTAAAAGATGATTACCCAACTATTCTAGATGCAATTCTAGTCCCTGTGTAAACCTACTGAAATGAACCGTCCTGCTGCCCTGTGCTCAGAGTCATTGTGACAAATTGGAAATCGTTGGCATCCAAAGGGATTTGATCAATGAGGTGACTTATTTCATAGATCTAAAGATAACTTCAGAAGCTCAAACTTTGGAGAGAAGGGTTGCCCTTTATGTATCTAGATTTGTCACTGAGAAAGCTCTTTGATCTAGATCACTTGGCAAAGACAACTTGTGACCTTTCCTTTGACACAAGCATCTCTAGGGATAAGAGTCCAGGCAAGGCTCTGAATTCTGTTCACGTTGTTCAGTATTTCCTATGGCTTCCTCCTGCCTCAATCTAAGTCCTCTCAATTTAAACGATTAATCTCAGAGCAAAATTCAGTTTTGCTCACACCCTTCCGGTGAGACCACAGCTTCAGTTTTGTATTTACTATATCAATGTGTGTCCCTTTAGACCCTAGGGAATTAGTAAGCAGGGTTATCAAGAGTGGAAGCTGCACTGGGCAGCTCCCTATTCATCAGGGTCTGAAGACAGAGTTACCAGCACCAGGCCAGGATCTGGGGCAAGTCCCATGCAATGTCCATCTCTGCTGTTTGCCTGGAAAACAGAGCTGTGTTTGCACCTCATCAACAATCCTAGGTGAGATTTCACCCCCTTGCTAAACAAGAGACTACCACTGTCCATCCCCGGCTGACTTTTAATGGAGATTTATTAATCCATGACTGGAACTGACTTAGCCAAGAGTCATTACAATAGCCATCACAATAACTCAAATTCTACCGAGCTATCAGAAAGAGGCTCCCAGTATTCCCACTAGCTACTGACCAAATGCAATCAGAATCTCCTTGTGGATGGCAGATCCAGGCACAGACAGGACTAGCAAAGCCTGTTTGCAAGTTCAGGCTTTAAGGTAGTCAGCAGTGCCCTCCTCTGGTTCCTTGCTCCACATTTTTTCCCCTGTGAAACAGCAATTTAAAATCCAGTGAAGAAAACATTGCATGTATTTTGTGGTCACTTCATCACTGTTCAGATGCTTAAAAATTATATGCCACAGTTTTGAAACAATATTCTACAGTTCTCTAATCTGCATCAAGATTTTTATCAAAATTTGTGCTTTCTATATCAGGAGCTGAATATCAATAATTCTAATAAGAGCCATATTAAAAGGTCCAGATGAACTAGAAGCTTTATTGCAAAAATTCCAAGATTTACTTTGCTAGATGCTCAGTTACGCAATACCGTTGCAACATCCTAGAGAAAAGCTTTCCCATACAGTCACTTAAAGATGAACAGTTAAGCCTTGTCTCCATTTAAAAGTTTATGATGAAGAAAATTTGTCATGAGCACATAAAAGAGTATCTCTGTACAGCCTACAGACTTCATGAAAACCCTTATTTCATATCCTTCACTTTGCCGGGAGAGCTAATTAAAAAAAGTACTTAAGAGAATTGAGTGTTTCTACTCTGAAACATGAATTTGAAAGTCTCCAGACATGAGTACAGAGCCCAAGGCATCCTAAAGCCAGGATCCAATATGATAACACAGTTACACCCTATGTCAACACATGCAGAAAATCCTACAAAAAAGGAGCCCTTCAAGTTGCCCATTACAGTCCTGGGGCAAACACCAGGGCTTCCTCAGGAAACACCCTGGCTTGGAGTCACTCCTTGAGTCACAAATGACCGGTTCTGAATTGGTGACACTTTTCAGCCTTTTGCAGGTCCCTTGTTGTATGCCCATGTTCAGCAACCCAATGTGGGTAGCAGGACTTCGGCTCATGAAAAGTAGGATTTGGAGAACCCAGCAGCAAGTTTGGAAAACAGTAGCTTGTATAGGCTGTCATTTGTTTTTAAATTAGTGTAATGGGCTGACAGCAGCTGAGCTTCCATTTTCCTATGCAATATTTCAGGAAAAAAAGTGTACCAGCAGATCTAGTGAAACCACCCTGTACCTCAGGCTTTAACACTCCAAGATTTTTAAGCTTAATCACAGCAGAAGCAGCCCTATCAAACTGTCAAGCAACTGCAATTTTACACATGTCCTCAGCACAACTGAAAGATCAACAAAATAACTCACAGGCAGGGGCAGAGCAGGTGCCAATGATGAGCAAGAAGCAGGGAAACAAGCAGATAATGTCAGCTATGAAAGAAAAAGTTCAATGGGGCAGAACTGAAATTTAGGTAGAACCAACCACAAATTGACATCTGTTTTCCAGTGCAAAGCATTTATGACAGTAATAAAAGCACTGTTTTGCCCAGCTCCATGAGAATCTGAGAAAGGGCAGAAGGTTAATATAAGAAAAGGGAAGAAAAGAAAACATCTCAGCAGGTAAGATTGTTTGAATAAGAATTGAGTTTTTTCCTTCAGGTTTTGCAGGTTAAGCTGAAGTAGAAATTGAGGACTTTGCCTCATGAGAGAGAAAAACTATAGAGAGAAGAAGAGAAGAGAAGAGAGAAGAACTATAGCAGCAAAAATTACAGATTGATCTGAAAAAGCATTTTTGCAATGGCTGCTTAGGTATTTTAAAATAAAAGCAGATAAAATATTCTAGCTGTGTTTCATAATGTTTATATAATGTTTCATAATGTTTGCATAGCTCAGAATGACTGTTCAAAAGGCCTGTTTCTTTCCTGTTATATAGTATACATATGTTCTCTGTGAAAGTGAGTTTTTTGAACAGAATGGAAGTCTTTAAACAATAGACAGATATCTAGACAACACTAACATCTGAAAAGTTTGCTTGTATATGTATACACACATATATATGTTCTCACGTGCTTTCCTTTTAACTCCTGTAAGGAACTGAAAGACATAAGTGAAGTCACCAGATGGAACTTTAACTGTACCCTGCATTTACAGGCCAACCTGTACAACTGCCTGCCCATCTGGGAGCAACCTGTGGGACATGATGCTGCTAACAGACACACGATGCTACCTCTAGTGAGCATAAAAGTTCAAGGTATGCTGATGGTTTTACACAAAGCGGCTTTCACACTGCCAGGAGGGGGGTATTTTTAGCTGCAGGTATTAGACAGAGACATTAAGTGGTGATGTTAGAAGGGACAGCGCACGATTAGCTAAAAGCCAGACACGGGTGTTCCTGCAATGACAGCCAGTGCGCTGCATGTCACTTGCAAACGGAAACAGAGCTAAAAATAATGACAAGGAGCTAAAAATTCACTGTGCAAGAATTACAGAGCTAATGGAAAGATCCAAAAAATAAGGTACAACATGATCTTGTTTCTACTGGAGCACTGATCTCTGATTTGGCTCAAAAACCTCTCCCAAAAGGACCCTCTACAGGGCATGGAAGGGCTGCGGGGTAATGTGACAACTCTGGGACATGTCTGGGGGAACCAGCTGGTTTTAACTGACAGCATCCTACAGGTTTCTTTTCATGGAGAAAGCAGCATTCACATTATGAATATAACCTAGACAAAGCCTAACAGCACAGTACTAAAACCAAGAGAAAGTTTGCAATCACTGACCTCATAAACCAAAAGTAGTGAGGAGGCAACAAGCCTTTATACACTAGCTTTAAGTGCATGAGTTACCTGAGCTCCTCTGTTGAAGGCCATGCATCTTTATCTCAGGGTTGTCAGGGACACATATGTTGTTGGCATTACATTTTTTCTCTCCAGTCAGAATAAAAACACATCGGGGTGAAATTCTTAGCTAGTTCAAATCTTGTTCAAATTGTCTCAGTCACTGGGGAAATATTCTTTGCAGATATTGTGTGTACAAAGCCAGTGGGTTTTAGGAAGAGACAGCTTTAGGAAGGGCAAGTCTTCCTTGATTTGGCCTTGGTGGCTGTGAAAAGAGCACTAGAGGGCACCAACACCCTGCACAGAAAACACGAAGAATCTCTACAGCTCAGGCACATGAAACCCATTAGCAACCAATAAGTTTTTCATTTGACCAAGAAAGAAAAAATTGAGGGAGCAGTAGGATAAGAATTCAAGCTCCAGTTTGTCACAAAAGACTGATTTAAACAGGCTCAACCAACCCATTGCCTGGGAACATATGCTGTATCAGAACAAAAGAGATGGAAAAATTCATGAGCCCATTAAAATTAGGACGATGCTTAAATGGTGCTGTCCACTGACCCACCTTCCCCAACTGCCAGCTTCAGCTTTTTGAGTATGAACATAACTCCTCCAGTTATAAAAGGCTTTCATAATAAATATGTAATAAAAAAGTATAATTACAGTGTGAATGAGCACAATGTCAGCAATGTATATTTAATGACCAAGCTACACTTTTAGCACCCAAAGCATGAAGCCATAGGGAATTTGTCACTACTTGCATCTGTTGTGCACTTGACATAAGAAGCACCAGGAGATGCTCTGCTTCTCTCACCCCTTCTCACATCTACACTCAAGAAAATCATCCATCAAATCTGACTGCTTACTGCATCAGGGAGTAACTGTAGAAGTCCCAGGTGCTCATTGGCCTTTTCTGCTTCCTTGCCCTCCTCTATCAGGGAAATTCCTGGAGAAGTGGTTAGACCCTTATCCTGCACTTGTGGAGCACATAGGAAGGTTCTTGAGGTGCCCTAGTAACACAGAGGCCAAGCAACTCCTTTTTCCTTTGGCTAATGAGGCCAAAAATATATTCCTCATGAGCAAGGAAGGTGGGCAGAGGAATGAACTAACCTCATTGCAGTCATAATCACAAGGTATTTTACGGCAGCAGGGGTGGAGGGAGTGCATCAAACAAACCATATGTGAAGATATACAGGTCATGTGTTGATTTCAGTTACATGGTTAGAAACCAAATAGATTAATAAATTCTTATTCATGTAAAGATTATTTTAATGTGTTTCAGTCAATGATGTGCGAATAGTTTGCAGAGAAACTAATGAAATCAGATGCTATTTCTTTATGGAAGAATGAGCAGAGGCAGTGGCTTTTAGCTAATTGTCTGAATTCCTTTGAAATATGTGAAAGCAAATGGAAAGAAATTCCTTTATAGCCAAAAATGCTCTGCTTCCCTCTGTTCATTCAATATTCAACTTGAGAATCCAACACAGTTAATAACCTCCTTCTGAATTAGAGAATTTTAAATAACGCATTAAATTATTCCTTGGGATCCATTGAAAAACTCATCGCTTGTGCAAGGTGTTTCTTCAACCCTCATTTACACAAAGTAGCATCTTGATTGACTAGGCAGTGTCTGACAGACCTCTTACATGTTTGAAAATGAAAATCTTGCACTTAAAGGCCCAAAGAAAAAACATACTGTAATATGCTAAATTGCTATATAAACAATACTTAATTTCGTGGAAGAAAAACCTACTAAAGAAAAACAGGGAAACTGCATACAAGAAGCTAAAGATATAAAATTCCTATGACCCTCAAAACTGGACTTTGCTCAAGTTTCAGTAAGAAACACAACCTTCCAGGCAGACATTATCACACTTGCAAAGTCATCACTGTTTTATGATATAAATGTTATATCAAAAGCCTTCCCAGAAATGCCATATGACATTTCACCTTTCTTTGCAAGTTATGAAGACAAGAATGGCCATAGATTATGAAACGAGAGGTGAGGCTGTGTCCGCTTGGTGCAACTGGGGACATAGGGGAGAGGAAGACAAAGCAGTGAACAGTTGAGTTACTCATTTTTTCTATAATTTCTTCTCTCAGAAGAATGAGACCTAAAAAGTAAAATTAATCTTTAAGTCTATCTTGATTTCATTGCCCATCTTTTATTGAAAAGAGAACCTAGGCTTCTATTAATAACAGTGAAGGACTATATTCTTAGAAAACTAATCTGTAATTTCTCTCACTGATATTTGGACCAATTTGGTTTTTGTCAGTGTTAATTAGGCAGCAGTATGCATGAACACTTCTAAAAAATATTGCCTTATCTTGAAATCATTTCCACATTTATGCCTTGTGATTTTTACAGTTTGCTTTCTTCTCCCTCAGATAAATAGGTTTTGACAAAGATGTTGCTATCTCAGAGGTAACAAGTTTCTACAAGTTTTGTGAAAATGGATAGCCAAGAGGAGATGAGACTTGTTAACATCGGTGCTAGAGAAAGAACACAGCAGAAAACCCAAATATCAGAGAACACAAACTAGAGACCACATTTTGAACAGCAAAATGCTGAGCCTATCATCAGTCATTCTTGAAGTTACTATGCATTAGAGAAATCATTTCCTCAGCAAGGATGATTTGCATTTTTGCTCAGGAATGCCTAACAGCTGTTGGAGCTTTGGTAAAGGACTGCTAGGAAGAAAAGTTAGACAAATCCTTTGGGGTCCAGGTTTCTTAGTCCTCCTGAGCATGGGCATACTCAGATGTGCCTCAACAGACCCATGCTCAGCACTGCTCTGCCTGGGTCAGGCCCACGCTGCCATCGCCCGGGTCACAACTACAGCATCATCATCATTAGCAAAAGTGAGTGTCCAATCCTGAAATTCAGGAAAGTTAGAGATTTTGATAAAATGAACATCCAGTCCAAGGCTCCCCATTCCTGCTGCCTGAGGAGTCTGCTCATAGCATTTGACATGTGCAAAGAACCAAGCTAATGTGTTTAAATAGTGTTGAGAGCATCAGTGTTCCCCTTTATGCTATGGTTCACTAACAGCAATCAGAAGAAAATTATTCTAACACCTAAGAAAAGTCAGTTCTTCTCAAATGGTACTCCCATGAGTTATTTCCCTACCAGCCTGTGATAAATCCCATAGGTAATGGGATGCATCCTCCTGTGAAGATGAATGACTAGGCTTGGAAGAGTTCAGTTTTTAATTAATATGTGGCATCATAGGATGGCTGACAAGGCTCTCAGCTGTAGCTGGAAACTCCTTTGGAAAAGAGGATTGTACAACTGAATTTGTGTTTTACTATCTGCACATCACTTAGTTGCTATCCTGCCCAGGTAGAAGTATGGAGGAGCATGCTTCCACCTTTCCAGACCCTTTGAGTTATTCCCTTAAGCTATGTCTAGCAGAAAAGACTGTTCAGAGGTGAGAAATGTCAGGGAAAATTCTTTCCTCTCCTTCTAAGACCAGCACATACATTTGATTTTTTATTTCCAAATTATAGTCAGGCATAATGGAAACAGAGCTTAGAAATCAGTTTTGATTTTAATTAGGCTCAATGGTATTCAGCAGTCGAATTTCAACTGATTTCAGATTCCTGTTCTCGGGAACTGAAAGAAGGTCCCCTGCTCCTCATGCAATGAGTGACATCTCACATAGTTCCACTTTCTAGAAAGTGGAACTAATTATAACAAGATCTTTCTCCTACAGCAGGCTCAGAGGCATCTGAAGAGGTGCTTAGGTTTCTTTGCTCATTAGATACACTTAACACTTAGAAACTCTGAATAGCATCTGCTTTCTCTGACAGTATGCCATCTGCTCATTGCCCAAAACAGAGGGTCAGTGGCACATTGCTCATGTGAAAGTTAAGCAAGCAGAGAATGAGGGAGCAAAAGTGAGAAACCTTGAAGATGCTTGTAATACACCCCTGCTCTTTGATCAAATTTCTAGTCTGGAAAGCTGCCAGAGCATCAAAAGAAGCAGCATGTGAAGAGAGAAAGGAAGTTATGCAAAGTTGTACTGAATCTCCACAAAAATTGTCTGCTTCAGCATACTCACTGACAGTGGATGTGCCAAGAGAAATAGTAGGCAACCTGACATTCACCCACTCCCTAGGATTGGATGGGATGGTCTCAAGAATCAAATGAATTGTATTCCTTTAAAGAGCCAAGTTCCCCATGAAATCACAGAAAACAAGAAGGAAGGGACCTCAGACACAACCTGCCCAGTCACCTGCCTCAAGGCAGGGTCAGCAAGGCCAGCACTGCTCCTGGCAGGTGTTTGGAAACAGCTCAGTAACAGAAGGTCTTCCAGGTGGGGGAACCCACCACTGAGCTCTGCTTAGCCACAAAATGCTTTCTGTAACTTACACATAACTATACTTACCATATGCCAAGCTCCTTATTTCAAAACCTGAAATATTATGTTTTTGCATATGCTACTATGAGCAGGAATTGACTTAGGAATCTGAATGCAGATTCAATGCTTCAGCAGATTTTTAAGTAAATACCTTAGTTTCTACTCACTCCCTTCTCTCAACTCATCACATGCCGTTCTTAAAAATGCTGTTACAGTGACCTCTAAGTACCTGATGTAGTATCTGGTGGTTTGATGGAAGACAAGACCCTACTGGTCAAGTAGTGCAAATTAATTTCATTCATGGATTTTAATTTACTTCCTACAGAGTGACTTTTCTTTGCATCTCAGCAAGTTAATGTCAAAGTCAATAACAAATGCCATCATCATTTCAACCTTTCAGTGCAGTTTCTTGTAAATCAAATCAGCTATAGCCATAAAATACGTGTGCTAGTCATCCAATTAGTTCCCTATAAAACTACCATCATGCCCCATTGCAAAGGTAATTGCAACTATTTAACTTGTCAAAACCAAGCCTAGTTTTATGAGCCTCTATTGTAGAAAGCACACAGCCTTGTGTCCTAACTGCTGCTCTGGGCTCAGGTCCGATCTATAGGGGAGATCTCAGGGTCATCACAGTGGTCTTGACCATTATCACAGGCACTTGATACAATTACTACTCAGTCTTTGCTATTTAGACCTGCTACTAGCTGTTTTACAAGCTACTGTAATAGCTAAGAAACCATCCAAACACCACTTAGACATTCCTGCTCCTCACAAGTTCAGATTTCCTACCCTGACACTGATTACCAGCTCTGCACCTTCAGGTACCACCGTTTTCTCTACAGTAGCAAAGGCTGGAAAGGGAACACACACTCAGCAGAACTGACTCCAGCCATGCCATCACCCCCAGTCTGCTAGATAACTGAACAAGTTATTTCTTACTGCAAAGTTATTCTTGAGCTGTAAAATGGAAGTGAGACACCCAGCATGAGATACCCATCACTAATACTTTAAAAGAACAACTATCATAACCTAAGAAGCTCTGCAAGCCTCCCTGAGAAAAGTCTTCAGCCATGCTGCACCACACCAATGTATGGGGTGGTCTGGAAGGAACAGAGTTTTCAGAGAAACTGTGGTCTTCAAATCTTAATGAATTTGATATGAGGATTGCATTAGTGATCTTTCTGCAGGTGATGCATATAGCTGCCAGTGACCTCCTTCTAAAAGCTCTTTTTGCACCATTCAACATGGATTCTTCCCAGGTGAAAAATTTTGACTAATGAAGCACAGGAGGAAGCCTTCATTTTGAATCATCCCAAATGTAATTTCAGCCTTTTGACATCTCCACATCTACCAGCAGATAATATAAGTTATATTCAAGGTCTGTACACATTGTTCGCTAGCACAAAGATTTAATGGCAGGGAAACCCTTTTTCCTCTCTTCCCTTGTGTTCTTTACAAGGCAGCCCAGCATTACTGTGCATCAGTTCTCAAAAATCTTTCAGCACTTAAAATCGATTTCTGTTAAAATTTTCTTAAAGGCAGGGAAAATAGAGGGCCTAAACTGTAATGAGCACATTTATGAGACCCAGCTCCAGCTGCTGCTTCGATTCACAAGTCTTTGGTGGAGATGGAGTAGAACAGGGCAAAGCAAATGTTCCTTAGCACTAAACTGGGACCATGTGCATGGAAAATTGCATCTATTAATCAGTGCATCCCTAGAAGAATTTAGTAGGTGGTTTAGTAATGTTTCTTGCTCTGACCGTAAATGGAAACTGCAATTTCTTAAAGAGGAGTCTTCTATTGGCACAAGAAATAAATGTATAACAATCTGTTTCTTCAACTATCATGAAGTATGAAAAATGGTTAGGAAACTTCCTTAAAACTTCAGACATAGATCAGAATAAATAATATGATACCCCTGGATTACAAAGAGGTAATTTCATTAGGCAGGGGGCCGCATCTTTTCTGCTTTCTGATATAACGCAAAGCACGCAATGCACTTAAAAGCACTGCAAATGTGATATAGAAAGATAAATATCCCTTTCATGGAAATGCCTTTTTCCCTTTAAGGAGTGCCTGCAAAACACAACCTTTAATATCTTTCTTTTAGCGTACATTCACCTTGCTGAACCTCATAGCTACATCAGAAAAACCCCAAAACGAGAACATAACAGTTTTCCCAGTGTCATTTGATAATGACCAGACATTACTGTGCTCATGTTTTGGCAGAACAAACAACATCAGATGGTGATACAGCTACTGGCTTTGAGAGATTAGTAGTAAGGACAGAGAGCAAGATATAATTCTGCCCTGCCTCCATCTGTTTAATAGGGCATTGAGGGGAAGACTGATTTCCACAATATATCTGGAATTTCAGTTTTGGCAAGTACAATATTTTCTCTTAAGATGATTTTCAAATAACTGTCATGTTGCTCATTTTGAGGGCTAGATACATAGAAACACAAATCAAACCCCAAAAACATTGCATTTATCCAGAACATTTTCTTCAGCTCTGGAGCTTGAGCAAACGTGGGCAGATTTACAGTTTCCTAAAGAATGCCAGCAGCATTTCAAGGTTACATGTTGATATGTCACCAGCCCATTGCCACTGCAGTTTGCTTCATCAGCTTTGAACCCCAACTATAAAAATACCCATCTGCATCACTGAGTCCTGGGTGATGAGAATCAAAAGAAACCTTCCTCTAAATTTATCTTTCATTTTCAGATACCTTTAATTATGGCACATATATCACAGTATACTGAGGGGTAGAAGAAAATGAATCAAGGGATAAGATGACCCTGCCATCTCATTAGCCAGAACCATGAGCTTGTCCATCTTTTCCTCTTGGCCCAGGAATTTTAGCAGTTACACCACCCCAGTCAACACCAACTCCACTGCAACTACTTCCAAACACTGGTGTTGCCAGGATCAGAAAAAAATTATTTGTAGATTTATAGGCTAACAGTTAAATAAAATACAACACTTTGCAAAACTGCTGAGGAGAATTACATGCAAAGTTGCATGATTAACAATTCATTGGTATCTCCCCATTTACTTCTCCCAAATAGACACTAGACTTTACACCCTCAGTGCAGTGTATTTACCATACTTCAGAACTGATGGGGAGAGGCTCAGACCTCTTCTCTTTGCTCCTTTCAAAGATGCTTCTGCAGCAAAACTGACCAGGGCTGAACTGCATTTCTTCCTGCAGCAAGCACAGACTGCACATGTACCTATTCTGCACACCCCTACCTGCCTGTAAAGATTCCTGCGTTTTCTGAATTCTGATTCAGAATTTTCTTTTGAATAGTTTAAAGTGGAAGTGTGACAAACTTCTCAAAATATTTTCTCTGGAAATTTCCACTTAAATCAATGTTTTTTTTTTTTTTTTTAAAAAAGTCTTTTTCAGTGAAACATCTCTAACAAGCTCTAATTATAAGCTTTTCTACTTTATACTAGAATTTAGATGCAGAGAAGAGCTTACAAAATAGCTCCAGGTATAGCGTGAAATTGAAAGAGTAAATCATACAAATAAAGCCCTTAATTAAGGCATTTTTACCCAAGCTTTGATGCATCCTGATACAGGACTCTAGCAAAACTATCTTCAGCATGAGAGAATCTAAAGCATGTAACATACAGAAATCAGTCTGCCTTATCATATTTTCTTCTTAATGTAGGACAGAATCGTGATGCATGAAATAAGCAAAAGGTTAAGAAACAAACTGGGCAAATCAGTTTATGATAGAAAGCAGATATGGCAGGCCGCAGGATATTCCACTTTTTCCTTCATTGGAACATCCCATTAACCTTAAGAAATAATTAATTTTATTACAAAATTGCCTTTTTTGCATTAATGACTGTAGGCTGGATAAACTTAATTGTTTTACTCAACTATTCCATCAATGGAGTGTAACGGGGTACTTACATGTATTTAGAAAGACATCTTCAGACTTCACTTGCTAAAGTGCGCTAAACAGTTTATTCCTAGTCTTAAATATCCCATCCTATTCCAATCGAAGTAGTTTTAGGATGGAATTTTTTCTTGTGATACACATGCGAGTGGCTACTCCTCCGAGCAGGCTAGCAGCTCTCAGGAGGTTAGATGCTACTTGTTCAATTCATATTGCTCAAGGCCATTCCATATTCTCATTCAAGCATGTTTATACCATAAACCAGTACATTTTGCAAATTGATGTTTGAGTAAACATTAACTTGAATTTTCACAGATTTTGGAAAGACTCAGGCTTGATGTCAAGACACTGATTGAGAAATTATTGCCCTCTCACTTTGTTCCAATAACTAACCACGTACTGGTAAAAATACCCATCATATTTCTACAGTGAGTTTGGTCTCATTCCAATTACTGGTTCTTCCAATCCTTTTTTCCTAGATTAAAGGCTATCTGTGGAAAAAGTAACTTTGGTCATCATAAACTCTCTCATTGTGCTATATTAAATGGAACAAGCCTTTGTAAGCATTTTTCCCTCCAACATTGTGATCATCTTCCAGCTCTTTTCTGCACTCACTTCAGCTTTTGAGCATTCTCTTTACAATATGGACAGCAGGATTATAATGCAGTAGCCTAAATCTGTTTTTAGGAATCCACACAGCAATCTGTAAACACAGCACAAGCAATCAGACATTTGTTATCTGCCTAAGCAGTGGCCCAAATTCTGCTGCAGGTCTGAAAAGCCATGTAATTATCCTATAAGGCATAATTAAAAACTCTGGCTTTTGCCCCTATATAATGATTAGACCTTGAACTTCAAAATAAACTTTCCAAATAATGAAGATGCCTTAATAAGTGCATATGAAGGGAAAATATTGGTGCAAGACAAAGAAATTGAGTCTTTTTTTTTGGTAGAACCTATGAAATCCTTCATTCTTCTCAAAAAGTCCTTCTAGAGAGGCATAACATTGAGAGTCTTGACACTAACTAGAAGCTCTCTTGGCATGGTACAGAAATTACACAAATAATTACCCTGTATTTTTTTTAATATATGCATAAGATTAACCAACAAGGCTGCCAAATGTGTCAATAATGAGCACCATGGTACACAAAGTTAGCCAGTTGAGACATGCCAAATACCTTTGTGGGGAACTGAAGTATGAATGCACAAGAAATGCATTATTTTCCAAGTCTGCTGAGGCTCTAAACAATCCTAAGTCAAGGTTTCAGTAGTTTAAGCATCTAGAGATGCAGGTCCTCTATTCCTTCTTTCACTGGTACAATGTTAGACAATAGAACCCTTCATTTAATGTTTGCTGCACTATTTAAAAAAACTATTCCAAAATATACAATAAATCCAAACTAAAACACTCATCCTGAAGTTGCTTAAACCTCTGTATAAAATGTCATTCCAATCTCTGTAGTAAGTCTTACAATTCCTGTTGTTCTGGCCAAGAAAAAAACAATTATATTGAGTTTAGCTGAAAACAGATTTTAATAACGTTATTGCAGCATTTATGCTAGGAGAGGGCATCTCACCAACCATCTGCAAATGGCTGTAGGTGACTGCAGATCCAAATGTTTGTGGAACACATTGCGTTTAATAACATATGGGCAGCACTTCTTGTATCCTGCTTTATGACGAAGCAGGTGGCTTCAGCAGTAAAGCTCAGAAAAATTAAGTGACACAGCCAAAAATAGAGATGGGAATTTCAAGTATTAACTGGTTACTGTGCAACATGTAAAACACAGTTCAAAATGCATGGGAACATGTGTTAAGTTATTCAGAACATGCAAAAATTGTGTTGCTTAATGCAACAGATTCTTTTGTAAAATGCTAAAAATGGTCACAGTACAATGCTTTCAGTCAAAAAATGTTAAGATGGACCTATGGCAGACAACCTATTTATACTGAAAATCACACTGCTACCATTAGAACATCACTTTGAATTATATATTTTTTTGCTAATACAGATCCATAACATGAAAGAATGAAATAGTGACAAGCACTGGTGCATATAGGTAGACATAGCATATTTCTATGCCTTTACTGTTAGAAGAGAACCAGTAAAAATATATGCACTTTGTCCTTCCTAGCATTACTCAAATCTCATTCATCCTGACCTACGTGCCTTATTCCTGAGGCTATTTGTTTGCCATCCTGAGCTGGAATCGCTCTGCACCTCCCAACTTTCAGGCCTTCCAATGTCTTATGGAGAAGTTTGGATCTGTAAATTATAGCTAGGTTGCTACCAAGCTTCTTGCCATGGCAGAAGGATCTCTTTGAAGGGTTGATCTGAAATCGCCCCACTTAATATTTTAGTAAATCAACACAGCTAAGGATAGGCAATATTAAAGCACCAATTCCTCCACAGAAGTTTCAGTTAGGAGAAAAACAATTTTAACTCTCCCTTGCTAGGTCACCACTGAATGGTGACCCAGTCAGCCAAAGATTTACCTGCTTAGGTCAGAGTGCAATAAGGAGGGCTATATCTCATTTTATTGATGCAGTTTTCAAGGAGAAAGCAGGTACCATCTCCGCACTGAGGTCTCTGCTATGCAAGGCCTCATTTCTACCCTTGCATCCCAACACCCCAAGCAGCCTGTGAGACCCCTCCAGGTCCTGATGCACCAGAGATTCCAGGGCATTTAGGGTAGGAAAAAAGGAAGGTTAATGCAGCATTTTAAACATAGCATTGGGAATTATTTCCCTGATCATTAGCAGTTATTATGGTACAGCAAAAGGAAAATCATCTCTGAAGATCAGGGCCCCACTCTATTTAGCACCAGTCCTGTAGGGTTTACAGTTAAGTGACAAACAAGACCAAGTAAAAGGGAAGTTTGTCACTGTTTCTTTGGACTGTTATTTCTCTTACTTTTGTCACTGTTAGGGAAACTGGTGCAGAAAAACATCAGATCCAAACCTTTCCCCCAAATATTGAGAAAATTCAACTCTAGATTGAAACCTTCTCAGACCCATATTAAAGGCAAACGATTCTCATTAAAGGCAGTATTCTGAAGACTCATCCCCAGTTATACTACTGACTTGATCAAGCCTCCTGCTGAACAAACCTATAAATATTACTATAAATATTCATGAGGTTCACATAAATAACATCTCCAACAGTGCTGCTGCTACACAGGTAGGACTCATGAGATTTTTCTCTCGCCTTTCTAGAGGTTGGTCCATTTCCCTATTACAGAAGAAAAAAAAGTAAAACATAAGAGGTAAGACTCTACTACCATGCTGGGGATAAAAGGGGGTTTCTGCCCCTCTGCCAGTGAAAGACCCCACTCAAATTTCTGGCACAAAAAGACAAGGGCCAGTTGAAGGCTAGGGGTTCCTTAACCTCACCAAGCAACCACAGTCTCTCCAGCCTGGTGTGAGGATGCCAAGGTCAGAGAGGGGGGCAGATTTCTGCCCAAGGTTGGTTGCTGCAGTTGATCCATGTCAGGCAGCTGGCAAAGTCTTAGGATTGTCATGAAATCATAACAGGGCTGTGGATCAAGGAAATCATAATTCAGTGACAAGATATGAATGCACAGTGAAGGGTGCCCAGAGGTTTTCCAGAACACCAAATTTAGACAATCAAAACCTCTAAAAGGGAATATCCAAGGCCAGCTAAATCTTTGTCTCTCCTCAAGCACACAAGCGCTGCTGTGAAGTGTTTCATACCATCTTCTCAATCTGCTCCATATCCAGGGAACATCTCCAAGCCCAGGGCCTGCTTGTGAAGAGGTCCCTGAAGTCACACTGCAGCAGCCAGGATTTTGGTTGACATTCCTCCCCACACTCCAGAACAGCAACTTAAAGGCAGTACTGTGGTGGTCCATGAGCTTTGTCCACAACTGAATGTCACCTGCAGTCAACTCCACAGCTTCCTCCAAAGCATCCTTGAGACCTTCACAGCTCTCCTCAGCTGTGGCAGACCTCAGTCAAAGCAGGAATCAACAACCCATAAGGATTGTGCAATGAACAGCACAAGTGAGCTTGTACTTGGTACTACTTTTCTTCCTTTCTTTGAGAGCCTGCAGAGCCACATGTTAAGTTATAGAGATGTTACCTTATTCTCCTCTCCCAGCAAAGGCCATGATGTGACTTTCCCAATCAACAGCACTGGGAGTCAACAGTCAGTAATCCCAAGCCCTGAGCTGCTGTCACCCCACAGGTGCCACCTCTCCTTGCTGGGAGGGTTATATCCCTCATTTTCATCCCTGAAAGGGGAAGGGGCTACTCAGGGAAAAGGACAATAAGCAGGGGTCATTTTTACCAGCCCACAGAAGGGAAGAAGTTTTGCTTTCTCTTCCCACCCTTTATCAGTGGTATTTCAAAGGAATAGTTTGATTTGTTGTCCTGTTCTTCAGGGCATCAGTCACCTAAATGAGCCAGGAAAACAAAGAGGCCCATCCTGTGGTATGGTGCACTACTGCTGATGATGCTCTTGCCATGTATTAGAGCCTGAATTAATCTATTTCCTGGAATCTGGATAGGGAGGTGACAGACAGCATTGATTTTCTGGAAAGGAACTATTCTTTTCTTCCTCTTAATCAGAGCAGTAAATGCATCTGTGCTTGATTATCTACAACTCAGACACTTTCACAACCGAGTAGCTGGAGTAGGAGTCAGTCTGGTGAACGTGACTTCTCCCCTCTTCTGTTCAGCTTCATCCCCTGACAATCATGTCAGGGAAACCTGTCTGCCCACATCTATGCTAACATCAAGGTACTTAGGTGGATGCTCTGGAGATCTTTTGCCAAGACCTGCCAAGTCATTTTCACTGAGCATTTTGCCTCTCCCCAGATGCATTCTTTGAATGAAAAGCAGCATTTCTCTCAGGGAATGAGGCTCTGCATGGTGTCAAAGACCAAGATTGCAGCAGTGTAGATTTGTGAGATAAAGGCTTTAAAAGAAAAGATGAAAGAAAAAAAAGACTTGCAACAGCTAGAAAAAGTCCTACTATTAAACCATAACTGAAAGATATTTACTGAAGATGGGCCTTAATTCAAAAAACTAACCCAAAGAAAAACAAGGTGCATAGAAAGAGCACTAATAAATCAACTATTGAGGAGAAGTACCTCCCAAAAATTACTTTCACCCCCATCTCAAATGGGAACAATTATGGGCAGGAAGGAAAAGAAATCAGACTCTCTGTAAAATAGAGATCTGCAATAATTCTAGAAGTGTCAGCATGCAAATACAGCAGTCACAAGAAGCTACTTGCTGTGGTCAGTTTTCCACAGCTCCTTCTGCACAGCTTTACATGGAGTAATTTGCTTGAGTACTTCCTATATAAGATAGAATATATAAAAGCTAATAATACTTAAGCAATGTCAGATAGATAAGCAATGACAGGCTGCATGAAACAGACTGCAGGAAACCCTGCGGGTTTAGATGGCAGTCCCTCACTCAGCTTGACATGTGCTGGGGTAACAGCCTGACTTGCAGATTGGGCATCTGCAAATTCCTAACCCACACCCAGGCCCCCCAGCTGCAAAGTCACAACAAACCTGGAAGTATTTTCATCCAGGTTTCTCCTCTTACACTTTCCTAGCATGCAACAGTTTGCATCTTAGCACTTCATTTTGCAAAGGAATTTGGCAAATTCCTGTTTGGCTCTATGAAGAGCCTCCCTCAAATGTGTAACTGTATAAGATCCACACAAATGTAAGACAGGGCTGGAAACATTCAAGTTGCATCTAATCCATTCTTCTGCAAAAGACAACAGCTCTACCCATGTCATTCCTTGGAAGCCTTTGCATTAAAATGTAAGTGAAAAAAAACCATGAGAATATTAGGGAGAAGCCTGAAGAAAGACTGCAGGGATCAAACAGGTGGTGAGAAGGAAACAGGGAGATGTACAGACAAGTAAACTGGGGCTGAATTCCACCATCAAATCAACCTTGAGCACACAGTCTATATAGGCATATGGTATAGAAGCCATACAATCTTCTGCAAGGATGAGACTTCTGTTGTCACAAATTAGTTCACCCACTGTTATGCTGCCTTTTTTCAGGATACTTGTGGTAGAGGTAGTATGACTGGTGCTTATAGAGTTGGCATTGGTCCTGCATTAACAAGAGAGGCCAAGTTTTGGAGGCATGGCAGCTTCCCTTTAAAATTGTAAGTTGCAACTCAAGTCTGAGATTTGCAAATTTGTCAGCAGGGAGAAATCCCTGATGGCAGAGACAGTGGAAAGGCAACCATGAAAAACAAGTCAAAATTTGATAGGCAGAGTTTTGCTGCCTTGTTAGCATTTAGCATATTCTGTATACCCCACTGATTTCCTCTGTCCCTAAGTGACTAAGTAAAATCTCAGTGCAACTCAGCACTTAAGTATGCAATTAACTTTAAGCATATAAGACTGCAAATGCATTCACACAAAAATCACACAGTTCCTGAACAAATCAATCAAATGCATTAGTCCCTTTAAATTTTCTATGTACAAAGAAATTGTAGCCATCTGCCCAGAGGGAATAATCCCAGCAAATCCATTAATCTGAATAGAAGTGGGAAAGATAAAATACCTTATCTGAAAGGCACATCAGTCCAATTCCATAGAGATATTGCCAAAAAGCTTTACTGCTAGTGACAAAGGAAATGCTTCACAAGGCAGTTTGGTCACCTATCACCCTTTTCAAGCATTTCTCATTAAAAAAGTCAAAAGGCACAAAATAGCCAGGGGTAATGATACCACCTTAACATGACAAAAAAGATCCAGGCCTCTTCTGTATAACTTGGATCCTTGAAGATATACAGGACAAGAAACTTAGCAATGAATTATTTTTTGCTGAAGATGAACAGGTTCCTGGCCCCACAAGACAGCACAGGAATCAGGGTGATTGAACTGGCTAATGGCCTGTTCAAATGGTTCTCTTTGTGGCCAGGTAGCATGGGGTGGGTTGAGAAATGAGTTGCAGTTATCTTAAGTAACTGTTCAAGACTGCAGGTGCTCCTGATATCCAGGCAGAAATTGTTCTCCCTGGCACTATTTCACTAAAAGGCAGTTCTTGTCCACATTTTCAGCATTGGACTCCTTTATTTGCTTTGGGACGCAGAAAAATTTGCATCAGGGGTATGTTCTTTCACCCAGGCAAATTCTTGTATCTATAGTTCAGTAACATGTTTCATAGCCAAGACCAGAAGAACTAAGAGCTTTCCCATGCCTGGTCCTCCTGTGCACTCAATATGGGAGCTGGGACCCCTGCATGCAGGTGGGGAGGTCACTGCAATGTCCTTGTGTCTGAAAGATCTATGCCATTTATATCTGGATCTGCTCTTCAGTTATGGTACCCACCTGGGAAGGACCTCTTGGAACAAGCGTAGCCATTGCAAGATGAGGAAGGATCTTCCTTCCACTTTGATAAGCCTTAACAAATACGTGACTTCCCAGAAATCACCAAGCACTCGATGTACCAGCCTAGAGTACACACACTGCAAATGGGCCTTTAGGTGCTTTGCTTTTTCCTCATTCCACCAAGAAAGTCAGTTTAATTTGTTCTTACTACCAGCAAGGGACTACAGATTTGCTGTTCGTGGTGCTTTGTGGGCTCACTGCTCAAACATCTCCCACCAGAGGGAAAAAGTACAGAATAGAATAGCAAGTAAATCACTCAGAAAATCTATTTCAAGCAAGTTTATCTTTTGCAACTGTGGACATCATCAACAGGAGAAAACCAAGCTCACACAAAGCTTGCAAATCAATGATTCCATAAGCTCACAAAAAGAAGATGTACCAAAATTACACAGATACTCCCTCATGCTCCACCACCATGCAAGAGGTGCAAATGCAAAACTGTCTACTTTATAACACATCCTCACCAGAGTGAGGAAGGGTTTGCACAGAGTCAGCTCCTGACACAGGAAAGCGGATGCTGAAGCTCTTAATGCCCTATTGACTTTGCAGGGGCCCCTCACTAAGCTAAAAGCTTGTTTCATCCCTCCAGACTTTCCTGAAAATGCTCTGGGAAGTCTAGCTCTCCAGTCCATTTTCAGCTCTCTCCTGCAGAGTTTGGAGGACTTTTAGCCTTCAGAGGTGTTGGAAGAGAATGTGGGTGTCACAGCACTTGCGTTTAGAATTGGACTAAGGTGATATAACATTCAACCCTATTAAAGACTAGATTCACCTGGTAATCATACCATCCCTTTCATCCAGCAAAGGGCAAAACATTGTAGTCTATCATGAGACAAATGTGTACCTCACTGAAGATGAGAATATAATATCAAACGGGACTTCTACTGAGGAAAGGTATTAATCAGTGTAGGTGCCATTACCAGACTCCACGAGATCTTCTTATTGAAGATGGACAAAGTATTGCAAGGCACAAATTCCAGTCCCAGCTCAGTGCTGGAGCTTTATGCCCCATCTTCCCCATGTAGATAGAAAAATCTCTTAAGCATTCCAAGAGAAGTAGATGAAAGTCATTATTATAGAGTAAATGATTTCTCTATATAAAACACCCACAATAGTACTCCCATGTTCAGTATTTTCCTGATGCAAGTACTATTACATTATCTAGTTTCCCTTTAAAAACATCTTTAGTCTTTAATCCTGGATTGTATTGTTTCAGTGACTCATATGAACACAATTTTATATGCCTGTGAAATAAAATTGACTGTTAAGACTTACTGAAAAGAAATATTTCTCAAATTGATTGTTTGCATGCTTCATCTCTAAAGATGAAGTCCATATTCCAGGCAATTTAGCCAAAAACTGTAATATTTATTTTTCCTTATCTTCTCTTCTACTATCTCTCAGTACAAATCACTATTAACAATTGCTCATTAACTTGTTAAAATTAAAGCTTGATCATCTGGTCAAGGTTTCCTTTTCACAGGAAGGCAGAGCTGTCTCTTGCAAAGCCAGAAAAAACATTCATTAAAACTGCATAGAGAAGTAACAGATGTGTTAACCTGATTTCAGGATAACTATTTTTCAAACTATTGTGATTTCTATACATAGAATACACATAACAGAAGGAACTCAATCTTGAAGCAAAATGTTTTAGGTAACAGATGGATTAGCATTCTGCACCATCACTAATCCAAAACCAGTCAAGACCAAAAGGATATCCCAAGAGATACTCTTGCAGCCCAAGGAAATGTTTAAGGCATTGTAAAGCCCGACCACCTGAGCTGCCACAATACCCAAGAGGTTTTGGGATGGCAAACATGCCATAGACAATTTGTGCCACAAGATGCATCTGCTGGCACAGCACCAGGGGAAGGAAAGGGTAAGTAGGGGCTGTTGAAGCCAGTGCAAACAGTGGAGTCACCAGCTGTGAAATCACCACTCTACAGCAAAGCCTCCTTGTATGTCAAACCTTGTTATATTGCTTGTACACAAACAGGTTATCAAATGCAGTTTACAGATGCATGGACGTGATTAACACATGCAGCTTATTGCAGACCTTTAATTAAGATCAAACATAACAACAACCCATTACTTTGGAATCAGAGCAAGTGAACTAGCCTTCCAAGCTTGCTTTGATGGGGTACCTTGACACCAAGTTGAGACATTTACAGCCTTTGCCTCAAGAAGCATGCCATCATCTTTAAAGCTTTGGTTGTCATACACAGACCCAAGGAATATGATTTATTTTTATTTTTTTCCCCAAGGAAAGGAATCAACTAGCTACAGCTAGGTTCACCATCCAGAGGAAAAAAACCCAAGTCACATATTGTCAAAGGGTCAAGCAATGACTTACTAGCTAATAGATAAGCTGTACCTGTGGGTAATCATGAGGGTATTGCAAGTCCAGAAGTTATGATGCTTTAAATACATTTTATAAAGCACTCTTCCATCCCAACATCATTACCTGCCCTTTCCTTAACTGCCTAGGACACTGTTGCAGATGTTCTGCCCTCCTTAAGTGGTTAGTGTCATGTAATTTATCTTGATACTGTAAATGACTGCTTGCTTAGCACCTCATAATTGATACTATAAAACTAAAAGAAGAATTCAGATCTGCTAGATCATTGTTCTAGTGAGTAAAGTGTATAAAAATTGGAACTCATACATGTAATTGGTATCATTATCACCTTGGCAGGTGGATGCAAATTTTAATTACATAGCTATAATAGCTCTTAGCTTTCACTCATCACTGTGGACAATTAAACACAAATATTCTATTATATTAAGGAGAAATGCCAGAAAGGTGTTCTGAAAAGTTTTTCTAACCAGCAAAATCTGCTATTGTGTTCTTAGATTGTTATTCATATCATTTTACATGCACATTTTCACAACTTTTCATTGGCTGCTCAGTAAGTCAGAATGGTATTGAATGACCTTAGAAAGCAGTAATAGAAAAGCAAATACAATGAAATGTTTCTATTTAGTGTTTCAGAAATATCTTGCTTGAGGCTGTGGGCAGGCAATTCAAGACAAGACATTGAATGCTGAGGCACCAGGATGGAACAAAAAGGTTTTAGTCATCTTTGCTGACCCCTCATGCTGCTCTAAGCAATTTATATGCTTTTTCTCCAGAAAGATGTACACAGAGTTAACTAAAGGATGAATTGCTGTTTCCCATTCTTAGAAGCATGAATACTAAACCTGAAATTACTTTCACCATGACAAGGTAGGAGAGGAAGGACTATTATAAAAATATAAAATAGACTATGGCTATTATAGGCAAGTTAATAATGTATACAGTACTTGCCATATTCATATATCTATAGATTTATAATTCTGCTTGAAAATGAGGAACAAGGATAACATTAATTTTTATTACCAAATGGAGAAAGTACTTAGAGAATTTCTCTTAATATTCTTTTGTCTTGCTGAAATTTGTATGATACCAAAAAGGGCAATTTCTAAATCAAAATGCTCTTTGGGAAAAGGACAGTCCAAAGCACCAGACTGTTTCTAGCCAGACAACAAGCAAGAATCTGCACAGAGATTGTACATCTTCTCTATGTCATCCTCAGTTTTGTTATATTATCTTTAAAGAGTAGAAACTGTTATAAATGACCTCTGTGGCAGTAAGAGTGCATAATTCACAAGAGTAGGAAGTAGCTGAAATAAGCTTTTTTCCTCTAAAGACATATACATGCACTTTCCATGAGTGAAAATGGGAACCAAGAAGCTGTGAGACTTTAATAGTTCTATATTATCCACCCAAAGTCTGTCCTGGTACTTCTAAATTCCGTTTTGACCACTGGATCTATATATATTTTTAAGACAAATGAAGGCAGAAAGCCTTAAGCTGTCCAGCTTTTCTTTAGATAACTGCAGTATTTAATGGCAGCTCAGGATCTGCAGAGATTCTCCTGCCAAAATTCATTAATTGTTATTGAACTAAAAGTGTTTCAGTAGTCCCTAATGACCTATGGGAAGGAAATAGGGATGCAAACAGGAAAGAAATGAGGGTGAGCACAAGAGAGAAAGGGAGGAAAGCATGTATATAGGGGAAAGTAGTATTTGCTGAGGTCAAAACTAAATTTTCCAACACAGAGCAATTTGAATATCAGTGGATAACGGGACCATTCTTGCTCCTGTCTTCAAAATCAAGGAAACAGGATTCACTGTCTACCCATTCTTCCTTACCCTCTTTCTGCTGCACCCCTTTCTCCCTTCCCCCTCACTCCACCTCTTGCTTTATCCCCAGGGATGCTCCAGCTCAGTGTCCCAAGCAAGCAGGATTAGGAATGTGATGAGCAGAAGTAGCAGGTCACCTCACTGCCTCCAACCCCATCTGCCTCCAGCAGCCCTGGCTACACCAAAGCATCACTAATGCCAATGGAAATGTGTGAAAGCACAACACCAGCAGGGACAATTTCAGGCCAGGCAGCTAGTTTTTAATCATGCACCTCCCACTAATGTCAGAAGACATTACATGACTAGATCCCTGCAAGCTGTTCTGAATATTTCTCCCTGAAAGTTAATTTTACACAAAGGCAAGGAAACAAGACTGCCCACTGGCACAGAGAGCCACTAACACAGGCTGGCAGGACAGGAGCACTAGCAGATGCAATCACATCCCACTATGTTATTGTCCCCAGAAGATAACCATGCTCTTGGCACATGGCTTATTAGTGTCACCCCCAGCATTTAAGAGCCAGCATATTTTACACAGCCTGGTCTCCAGGAAGGAGAGCTTGGAGGAAGGATCATCACAGGATTTCTACATGCGACAACTCCCTGCAACAGCTCCAGAGGGGCTGGGCAGCTCATGGACAGGTCAAGTGTGTCCTTTAATGGCAGCCTCCAACATACTAAGCCAACTGCTGGTGACAGCAACATAACCATCTCAGCATCCTCCAGCACAGCTCAGTGTCCCTGTTCTCTCCACCCCCCTACCTACCTTCAGCAAAGCCAGGAGAGCTTTGCTGGCTGCTATGAATTTATAACCAGCCTCATCTGGGGCATTTCACATAATGATGCTCAGCAATAGCTGATAAATACAATTGCCAAGCCCTCAGCTCACCCTGCAAAAGCATCTCTCTCCAAACACCCTCCATCACTGTCAAAATTACTTAATCCTGTTCTTCCTGCCTTATTTGCAAAGTATTTTTTTCTTGCAGCAGAAAGTGGTTTAACAAAATCTGCCTTTCCCCACATCGTAGTTCCATTCCTGCAATGGTTCAGGAATGGACATACCTTTTTACTACACAAGCAGCTGACAGAAGCACTTGCATATCTGTTTAGTATTACCAACACCTTTACAGGACCAAATCACAAGGGGGGAAAAAAATCAATTTTCCCAACTTAAAGTGGACAAATTTACTAAGGTGAAAAAGCTTACTAGTTCCTTCTTATAAACACTGGAGATGACTGGTTTCTAACACAACAAATGAATTTGGCTCTAGATATGCATTTTAGCATTTTCTAAAGGAAAATTGTTAATGGGGAAACCAGAGCAGAGAGCTTTTCACACATTTTAAAATCAAGACAAAGGTGGTAAAGTGAATAATATTTACTCTGCTGTTATTTGTGCTGATTAATCCAGGAGGAAAAGAACACAAAACAAGAACAAATCCCTTGGAGAAAATGTTTTTCAACCTTCGCTCCTGAAATAATTTAATTATTCTCTTGAGGTCAATAGCAAGTTATACTAACAAATACTTGAGTTCATCCAGAATTGATAACTGATTCTATTCATGATCTGGCATTTTTATTTTGTAAATGCAGCCTCTGCATTAAGTTCTGCAAGCAGGTCACTAATTTCATTCTAAATTCATATAAAAATTGTATGCAAGTCAACTGAAAACTGCCCTCTTGTTTTAATCAGTGATGTACTTTAGAGATAGGGGGAAAAAGAACATCTGCAGAGAATTAAGTTTTTCTTTCCCCCAATGTCTGAAAATCTTTAAAATTGTCTTCTTTACAAAGGAATAGTTTGAAAAGATTTTTCTCCTCCCTCTTACAAATGTGAATTCCTCCTTCAAGAGGAGGAAAGCTTGCATACAGGTTTTATAGACAGGAGCCATATAACTGATTTTGTTTTTATCTCAATGTGTCAATTCACAGAATTCTAAATTTTGATTAAAGCAGCCCGTGTCCAGTGACTGTTTTCTGCTGAATGCATTCTGGATCAGCACCAGAGATGATCATCAGTTCTACTTACAAGTGCCATCTGGGATATGCTCCCACTTCAGTGACTGCTGCAGTCCAGGAATTGGAATGATAGTCACTTCATGTGAAGTAGGAACAAAAATAAGCATGAAGGGAGACTTAATGCTGAGGTCTCCTGTCCTGCAATGAGGACTACAAGAAACTCATTGCAGGTGAACACACTGTACCAAGTACCAAGTCTTGTAAAACCTCCACATAGAAGAGTCTCACTTACCAGCCCTTGGAAGACTTGCAGGATCAGGAGCAGAAAGCAAAGTAGTTGAAATGGGAAGTGAAATCAGGAAAAGGTGTATAGAAATGAGTGAAACAGTTTTGGTAAGGAATGAGCTGAGTATTCCTGAAGTGCAGGTTCTTTACCTACAATGGATGCTACTGTTAAAACTAGCTCCTTAAGAATTATTTTAAGCAGAGGTGCATGATTATGCATCATTAGGCCTGGAATTAGATAAAATTAATACCAAGTCTTTGGCATTTGAGACATCTTGTTAGGAACTGAGCCTTTTCTCCTGGTGCAGGAGAATTGATTTAGTCAAGAAAAAGGAAAAGTGCCAGGCCTGAGAGCCATCTATACTCTTAAGACAGCAGTCTTGAGCAGAAATTGTCCATCTTAAAAATGCAGGGTCCCATGATGCTGCTTACCAAGCTTAACATGGGCTTCCAGAAAGGAGCTGATAGAAAAGGGAAGTGTGGTCTTGAAGAAAAGCCAAAGTCAAGGTCAATGCAACACAAGCCAATAGCTTTCTGGATGTTGAGGGGCAATTCTTTGTTATAGCAGCCATTACCTTCTAAAGGGGACAAAACAGGCTCTGCCACTACTACTAGTAGTGTGACAGAGGACAGAGTTCCATTTAACTTGCATACAACCAGCATACAGCAACCTTCTGCAAATGCAGATGCAGTCTCTGCTTTGAGACAGCTGTGCTATATGGCATTGGACCCACCACTATCTACAAAGTAAATACAACATGCTGATCACACATGCACCACATGGTCCCTTGAGTTCCTAGGCCACACAATATTGGTGTGTTCCAACCTTTGACATGAAGCCTCCTCAGCAGAGAAAGATTTGAGTTTTGCTTCAGCTCTTAAGACTGAAAAATAAACTGAGCATGACTTTTACTAAAGAACTAGAGCTGCAAGTGAATATATTTTCAGGTAAGTAAACTGCTTGAGATATTTTCCTGTTGTAGCCTATTACAACTTCAGTACAGACTATTGCTTTTTCAAGTTATGAAAAACAAGAACACTTGCCTTATCAAATGGATGCATCCTCCAGAGATGCCTTAGATTCCACAAGCATTCCCACTACACTGGGTGCTGTGAGCCTGGCAACAAGCTGTACAGCTGACAGCATCCCAGAGAGCCAGGCTTTATAGATATTCTGCTATTCTTGCAGTGTGAGTGAAGATCCTTCTAATGAGAGATGTCAGGTGCCAAAATCAGGTGATTACTGGTTATAAAACTATTAGCCTGGAAAAACACCCAGCCTTTGTGGTGCTTGTTGTTAAATGACCCACTTTGAGTACATCATTCATCATCACACAGAATGAGTCTTTGTTACTTGAAACAAAGCTCTAAACTTAATATTCATCAAGGATGAAGCCATCCCATAAGAGCATTTCAATTTGAAGATACTTTATTATGTAGCTTTTGCTTTTCAAGTACACCACAATGTACTGGAAAAGTCATGTATGCAGTGATGCTTTTCTATTAAGATGCAATAACCCTTTTTAATAAGGAAGATAAAGATGTTACTTATCAAGGAGCAGCACTAGCTAGAACCATGAACAATCTGGGGAATGAGAGTAGAATTCATCTCTATGCTTTCCAAGTAACATCCTCCCCCAAGTTTCTTTGAAATTTGCACCAGCAGGTATCTCTGGGGCACATGCTCCCAATTATGTTGCTTCCTAAAGCAAAATCAACCTTTCTCCATGAGGAAAAGGATTTTTGGTCAGGCACATGATCCCTCCTACCCAGCTAAGGAAAAATGAGGGCAGGAAACTCTACTCTAAGTGGCAAGGAGAGCAGGGGTACCACCTCAGCTGCCTCTTGGGCAAAATCTATAAGAACCCAGTGACATATTCCTGCCCAAGCAGTGCTTTTGTCACCTTAAGGTCTTTTCCTCTTGGTGTCCCTGGAATTCACTTCATACACCACTGAAATGCAGTCTATTAGCATGCAGTATCAAACAGCTCTAACCATGTACATGAATAGGAAACATTAGTTTTAGAGCATGCAATGGGTAATGCTGTGCTTTTGAATGCTGCTCGCATTGCCCTAGTTGCAAACCAAGTAAGGAGTAATTTACTTTTCCCTTTGTCAGTCTTTCAAACTTCACTTATTTTACTAGAAATAAGGATCAACTCATGTTAACTTAAAATTAGAAATCTAAGCATAACACTTAATATAGGACAAGAAACAGATAAATAATTCATTGTATTGGTAGAAAGTATCTACTGTGGTGTAATACACATTTATTAGATTGTAACTGGCTTGCTTTCTGCAAAAGGAAGTTGTTTGTCATTACAATCACTGTAGCAGCACAAAGTCTGAAATGCTTTTATGAAAACTATGCCTGTTCCAATCTGCTTTTCTGCTTTGATCTAATGATTTTTGAAAGACTAAGAACTGGATAGTGCCATCGGCTCCTAGTACCTGCAGAAATGGTAATTACTATGTGGAATTCTGTTAAGAACAATTTTTCAAGGTGACAATAGAATTACTGCTCCATCCAAGATAAATAGATTTAGTTACGAACAAGGTTACAAAAGTCTGGCTACTTGCTTAGGCAAGTTTGAAAAAGCATAACAAGTTTATACTACCTGACAGCCAGGACAAGTGACATCCAAGAAATTCTCTGATTAAGGAGGTTTATCCTTAGGAATATGAATACCTTTAACTGGGTAAACTCAAAACAAGCCAGAAAACTTTTTTCCTGCTATTTTTCACTATTTTTTCCTTTTTATGAGGAAGTACACACAATCATGTATTGAATACATGTAGTAATTCTGAGAATGAAAATAGGTATGAAAACTGTGCAGATCCCTCAATTTCCTTTTATTCTCCCACTTCAATTTTAAATTGCCAAATGACCAGACACAATTCAAACAATTAGGGCAAGTTGTTTGTATGTATTTTAGAATGTTCATTTTCACATTTATTACACTGAAATACACACACAATCATGCTGAGCAGAGTAATTGAAAACCAGACAGACCTACTCACAACACAAGTAGTTTGAATTCAAATAAGTTCTGTAACACATGGCATTTAAAGCTCAGCCCAACAAAGCCCTTAGATAGGAGCAGGTGCCTTATTCTTTCTATATTGCTAGATTTGTCTCTGTTTTGTACAAGGCACAATTCAAGCCTGCTGCTACATGAAGGACAGACCTGGCCAATCTGTCTTTTCATACTGAAATGCTTCCAAAATAGCCTCATTTTCCCAAGGAGTTCTCTAATGCATCTTGCATAATCAAAGATTTTAACCTACTCAAAGGAAGAACTGGCACCTCGGAAGGAAGTTTTTCTCCAGCATAGCAGTACAATGCAGAGCTAAGAAACTTGTAATTAACAAACACAAGCATAATTATAGTTGATAAGTTTTAGACTACACTGGTAGAAGAGAAGCATGTGCTTTCACATGCATGTCTTGGACGAATGCCTTGGACCATATTTTTCAAGTATAGTAAAAGGCTTTGGAGGTATCCAAGATGGTACCAAGTTATTTATTGAATTCCACAGTGCTTGGTTATGCCATTTCACTCTGGATATACAATAATACAGCCTGTGCTGCTGACCATAAGACAGTAGTTCTACATTTCCAAATTTCATGGGCATTGAGTCAAACTGGAATTTTAAATGTATTCTGCTTTAAAGATGACATAACATCTGTCATTTGCAACTTTTTCTACAAATAGACTCAGTGACATTTGAAAACTAGCAGTAATGCTCCTTGGCTGGAAAACAATGAGATGTAGAGTAGAAAACTGATGCTCTTCATTACAATAATTTTCAACCTGTCTAACAGGAATAGGAATTCAATTACAGTCCTCCAGTGGCAATAAGCACATGAACTAGATCTTAATTGTTCAACCATTAATTTGCAATTTGCATTTATACTGTAGTGACAGCTAACTGTTTCTATCTGTACCAGACATTTATATTGCCTAAAAACCTAAATGTATCATTAGCTATAGTTCAAAGAAAATTTTCTATAATGATGCAAAAAACTAAAGAGCTTAGTCAGTATACTGCAATACTTCACAGCTTGAGTCTGATGCAGAGCTTTGCTGTGCTCTTAAATCGGGGGAAAACATGACATTGAGGTAGTCATGTTTAGGGTCAAATCAGGAGTTGCAATAGTGCCTCAGAGGTATTAGAGTTTAGATATTTCACACATCTGTTCTTTATAGACTAGACTCTTGCAGCCCAGGGAGGCACTGTTTTCTCCAAAGCCAAAATTCCAAATTTCATTACAGGAGGACCCCAAGAGAGGCTGTACCATGTGACAAACATGAACTATTCAAGGTGACTTTGAGAAAATAGGGTAGCCACCACCAGCTGAGCAAGTCCACTGTTGTGCCATGCCCATCACAAGCTCAGGTGGCCTACAGAGGCTCTGCACTTGCTGTGCCACTTTGACTGTAATCTTGCCAAATGTTACTGAGATTTAGGTTGCAAGGAGTCTGACAGTTAAATCAGCAAACTGCAAGAGTGAACTGAGGTAGTAGCTGCATTTACAAGAAGATTTCTGGTGTTAAAAGCACACTACGCAGTACATAATGTCCATCAATAGGATACTGCCCAGAATGAATAAAATGTTTATCTGGGCACAGGAAAAATAATCATCCAGATATCATCTGCAGCCTAAAATTGCTATCAGTAAAATATCCTTGACAGTACTAATTATACAAACTGCTTCCTGCAAAAAAAGACTTCCCATAGTTCTTTTTAATAAAGGCATACTGCTGTGAATCTTTACAACTGGAACAGGCATCTTTCAGATAAATAGCCAGATACTGTATAAGCATTATACAAATGTGCTGCAAGAGAACTTAAAGTGATAAAGGTACTGTTTTGATCTACATAATCACTTTGTAAAGGGTAAATCTCCATCCGAGGCATGCAACTCATCCAGAACATGTCAGGTGTTATTGTCAGCTCCACCTGCCTGCTCCAAGCCCAGTAATAGCAAGGAGTTGTAATGAGTGCTCTGGCAGAAATATTACAGGCAATAACCTGTGAAATTGATGGAGCATGTACCCTTCGAGCCACTCTGGTAAAGTAACATCAAGTGTTATTTCAGGTGTTATTACAACTTTGCATGCAACATTTATACTGATTTTGCAAGACAAGCCACTTGAGCATTCCTTCCATTCCCAGTGGACAATTAATTACTATTATTCAAAGTCTGTTTTGATTCCCCTTTTCTGATTTAAAAAGATCACATTTCATCTCCTTTCTGCTATACAGAAAGGCAAGACAAAACATGCACCCTAACTCAAGGCTACCATTTAGGAATGCAAAGAACTGATATTTATATTTTCTCCTTTGCATAAACTTCTCTGCTTGATTATGCAGCAAGCATTTATCTCAATGAGCTTTGACTGAAAAAACCCCACAGCTCATCATGCATGTATGTTTCCTTTTTCAAAAATAGGAAAAAATAAGCCATAAATGAAATAGTGATTTAAAACAAAACAGCATTTTTAAGTGAATTATCATTTCATACTCAAATATTCTTTAAATATGTAATTCTATTTCAACTGCTACATTAAAACACACAAACGAAGCCCTGCTCATTATGTCAGCTCTTGCCTGTGTGGGCACATCCAATGCCTACAAAAAAAGGTGGACAAAGGAGCACCAGGATTTCCTCACATCCTTTTTAAAAAAAAATGTATGGACAAATCCCAAAACATTCCTTCCAAGCCCTGAACTCAGCACAATGGTGCTAGGACATTGACACCCAGATATTTTGGGGCACCTTTGTTTTTCAAAGGGAGCAGTGTACACATCTGCATCCAAGCCCAGTGTAGGGAAATCCTCCACCACTGCATTGCTGGCACATTGGTATAATGCAGGAAGAGCAGCAGCTGATGAATCCCACTGATTTATACAAGCAGCATGTGCTATGACAGCAAACTTGGTGGCCTCAAGCCAAACACATGCCTCAAGACTGAGCTGCCAAAGCACAAAAAATGGCTCAGCTAAATGTCACTGAACAGTAACTAGTTAAGGCTTATGAGCATTTAAATGCAATAATGTCCTACGCTTTACAACTGCCTCAACTGCTTGAAGAGCCAAAACCAAATGGCTTCAACAGGCATTTCCTCCAAGCATAAGCTGACTAAATTCCCATAGTTTGGGTGCACTCCTCTGCTTTCTTTTGCTTTAATCTTGATGGGAAACCAGGACATTTTCATCAGATCCTTGCACTAGAGGGGAAGGGTTGTCTCTACTGAGGAGTCTTCCTGCTGTATAGTTTGGGTTACAAGCCAAGCAGGTCTATGGCAGCTTTGAGTACTGGAGTTCTTGCACATCAGAGCTCCCTGCTGCAAACAGGGAAGTAGCTCACTAACAGGCTTCAAGTGACCTTTCAATGTAAGAATTCATTAAAAGAAACTGGAACAGGACTTGCATTAGTGTTCCACAAAAAGCCAATGTAATATAGTTTGTAATAATTTGATTCTAAAGGTTAAAACAAACAAATCCCACCTCTTTCCCAAGCAGGTCTCAGGTACCTACAGCCAGAGCAAATATTCACATCACACTGCACAACTCTTGAGATCCCTGGCTGAGCTGGCAGAGATACTAATAAGCAGTCATCCGAGACAGGCTTGGAATCATTTGGAAGAAAAGGAAGCTTAGATTGCCTTTGAATTAATGTTTTCATTAATTCAATTTCCATCATTTCAAACAAACAAGAGCATCACAAGACAAAGTTTCATCTTCCTTTGCACCTCTTTTCAATAGTACATTTCAGAGTAGCATAAAATATGCATCAATGCACAAGCACAAATAAACTAGTACAGAAGAAAACAGATCCCTACCCTTCAGCAACCAGTAGCAAATACACAAGGGAGAAAAATCAACAGATGGTTAATGGATGACAGACTTGGGAGGAAACAGGGGAAATGGGTAGCAACTGAACCATGTGTGAAGGTGTTCTTTTTCTCTTGAAGATATATGGGTTAAAACTGATCACCACCACTTGGTTGTGACAACTGAGAATTGTCTGTTAACTCTGCTACAAATAGTTCCATTATACTCAGCACAGCCCTAAGCAGTTTTAATTACTATATATTATTCTTCTAGTTTATCCATTTTTAATGACACAGATGATTACCACCTGCAATATTTCCTTCCTATTTGAGTGAAAAAATCACTTGTTCCTTAAAGGCTATAGAAATACAGTAGAGATACATATAGCATAAAAAGGATATTTTAATGAAGCACTGGCTATTCCTAGTAAGTAGTCTAAAGCCCATAATATCAAACCAAGAAGAAAATCTCCTTAGTATAATTAAAATTTTGCTGGCAGCAAACAGAATGCCCCTTTTCTAAAACACAGTTGGCCTGCAGAAAATTAGTGAAGGAAAAGAGTACAGTGTCTCTGCAATACAGAAACTCTCAAGGAGGGACTACTGCAACATGGTCTCCATTCATCACTTCCCATTATATTATCTAGTTGCACCCTAGGGTGCCTCAAGTAAGCAATAGCATAGCTTCTCCCAGCAGTCCACATACCAATTTGCTGCTGCTACCATCAATTATTCAGTTACTAGCACCAATGAGGAGAAATATCTAAAAGTGGGGTAAGTGCTGAAATTGAGAGAATAAAGCAGTATGCATTTCAAAGGAAAGGGAAGCTTCCTGACAGTGCTGCAACAAGGAAACTCAAGAGGCAGCAGTTTTCCCATTCTCAGAGATGGTTTCTACATCATGAATGGAAAGGGGATGGGGTCCTGCAGAGCAATAAAACCCAAAAAACCTTCTTGCATAACCAGAGGGGACATCTCTCACCACCCAGAAAAAGATTACCAACAGGTCCAGACAACTAAGACTATTCCATTCTCTCAGGCTTATAACAATATCCATTTTGCTGACTGACTCCTCTACTGCAAATACTCTTCCCGGTCCTTTTCTGTTCAGTGCAGCACCCATCATGAAGGATCATGTCACTGACCATGGAGGAATTACTCTTTTCAGAGCAACTGACCTCATTAGCAAAAGGATGGACAAACTGGCTATAGTTCAAAAAGCAACAAAAATTATGAGGCAGATGGAGGGCACTGACTTATTAGAGAAGATTAAAAGAGCTAAATCTGTGTAACTTGGGTCTGTGACAGTGTCAGGAGAGCACAGACATTAACTATAAAGATTTTTAGGACATAAAAATGAAAAATGGGCTTTAGCTTGCAAGAATGTGGAACTAGAAATGAAAGAGAAACAAAAAGGCTATCAAGAGCTCAGTCCATCACTTGGTTCAGAATTAGATTACATGAAACTTAAGGCTTGTATCTACCACAGATGCGTAACATGTCAAATTTGTTAAAAGCACAAGCAATGAATTTATCCTACAAGAATAATTTTGAAATTGCATGAAAACCAGCATTGTATGCCTTGCTATGATCTACAAGTCCATTTTCTGGATAAAGCATATACAGTATATACATCAGGCATTTTACCAAAAATGGTTCTCTGGTAGACCTAACAGACCTACACAGTTTAGTGCCTTCATGTTCAGCCTCACCATTTTCAGTGATGGAGCTGACTCAAAATAACAACTAGTTCCATTCAAAATACTTCTGGTTCAATTTACAAATGTTTAGGTCAAAGCCCTTTCAAGCTAAAAGAAAGGTTTTATCATTTAGTGAGTTTAAGGTAGGCTATAAAGCTGTTTCTGATGAGCTAACCTAACAATTTTGTGGCAACTGCTGGTGTAATATCCCTTTTCTCACCCATCTCCCATTAGGTCAAGACACAGTGGCGAAGTTGGAATCTCAGTTTCAGCTGTACTTTTAACATCAAGATATCAGACCTAATTCTGTAGCAATTCAAGTCAGTCTTCAGAAAACCTCTCAAATTCTTGTCAAGTCTGCATTGTCAGGCATGCATTTTTAGTGCATTTGTTAAATATAACATCTTCATTGGTTTATTGTTTTCACCCCATAGAAATGTTACCTGTTTTCTTTCCCACTTATAAATTAAGGGTATTTATTGAGCTTTTAGCAAACTTCTGACACAAGTGCAGAAGCCTATATCATTATCAAAATGTGTGATCAAAGGAGACTAGCTCCTGCTGAAGTTTCTTTTCTTCTAATCTTCCCTCCTCAGGCAAAAACCTGCATGCATGAATAGATAAGTTAGTCCCAGGAGATAGATGAAACTGATAACATAGTTAATGCTACTTACATTGATACTCATGCAGGTTTTCTAAAAAAAATCATTTATGCAATGTGAATAAAGAAAAACAAGGCTTTCCTTTCTTCCAACAGTCAAACACTTGGTGCACAAGAAAAGGCCCAGATTATATCCTGCATTTTTTAAAATGCAGGAAGAACATCAGCACTTTGGTGCTATTACAATGCTATGAAATTAGAGACAAGGATTCTAGAGAAAAGTGTTGCTTCTGTATGTGCAAAGTTAGCAAAATTAAACAATGCATTCTGGTATAATCATAATGCATTTTATTCCCAGTTTGATAAATTGAGATGAAAAGATGTTCAGAGATGTTTGATGTACCTGATTGACAAATCCACCAAGATGGTCTTAATGCAGTTTGAGGAAGATATATAAAATTATCTCCCTCTGTGATTTGTAGAAACCTGAAAACCAGCCCACAAATTGTAATTACTTTGAGAAATTTATTGCTATTTGAAAGATGGAATCACAAGGGACAAAACCATTCGACTTCTCAAAAGTCCCTGCCAGCAGCTTTAATGAATACATACATGCATTTTTGCTATTACCATACCAACTTAAGCCAGGGTTGGTATTTTTTACATGCAGACATACAGGAAAAGATTATTTACAAACTATTAAATTAGCTTTCTACTAGGTAGGTGGAAGATACTTATATTCATCTGGTAATCTGTACAAAGTTTCATTGTGAAGGAAGCCCAGGAAGTTAAAGGTTTTTGCATGTATATTATGCCTTCTGCATTTGGCTTCCTCAAAAGACTTTCATCAGCATTTACCAGGACACTGGAGCATTTGGGAGGCTGGAGATGAACCATCCTCACACAGCATCCCAAGCAGCAGCTCCACATTTGGCTCCTGCTGCAGCCTTCAGACCATGACCACCTGCAGCAATGAAGGGGCAGCTCCTCTCACCAGGACTAGTTCACTAAGCAGTTAAGCCCTGGACATACTGTAAGTGGTAACAAATCCTAATTTCAAATGCAAAAGAAACATGAAAACATGCATAAATTGACATAAAGGCCCAAATTTTATTGCTTGCTACTGTTTCTATCCTGTTGGTTCATATTTAGCAAGCATCCAAAATTAGCTGACTATTGCACAGGCAGGTAACAGTTCACAGGGCTGGAACAGTTACAGCTGTCCATTTAAACTAGGAGATATCCAACTATATTTCACTGCAACTAGAAAAAACAAACTTGAGCTTCACAACCAAAACAGCTCTTTGAAGAGACCAGCCTCCCTGTTCCTCTGGGAAACTGAAGCCACTCTTTTTCAAGCTTCCAGGCTGCTTTCTTTCCCATCATGTTTATTCAAATAGGGTGGACAGCACTTCCAAAAAAATCCTTTCTGTCACACTGCCAGTCAGGTGGCAAGGATTTTTGTCAGCATTAAAAATGGGACCTTAACAGTTTTTTTAAAAAAAAAAAAAAAAAACGAAACTGGGACAGACTTGGCTTGCAATACCAACCACAAAGGTCAGTTATAGGCAAGGATTTCAAGTCCTTCTCAGGTGATCAAATATAACAAGAAGAGTGCAGCTCCCAGGGCTCTTTGCCAGCTGCTGGGTGCTGTCATTTCAGCTGAAGCTGCAGCCAGTGCTTTATTTCAGGAGGACAAAAAGCAAATTGCTTAAAGGTTCAGTTTATCCAGCTGAAGAGAGCTGCCACAAGATGATGTGCACTAATTATATAAACTGTCATGTTAAAAAAAAGGAATATTTTCTGTCCTTTCAATTTCTCAAAGCCCTGCAAGACCCTGTGCTTCTGGTATCATAACTGCTCCTCATCAGATCTCCCCACAGCCTGTGTCCACCCCAAGGTCTCCATGATTCAAACAGGAGAAAAGGAAAGGTAGAGCAGCCTCCCCCCTTCCCAAGAGGACAGGAACACGCAGGGGTTGAAATTACAACCCAATAGCCTAAGAGTCACCACCATTTTAAGTAGTTTTCAATTGCATGACAGTAAACGCTCCCAAAAAAATATTTTTTGCAAAGCCCTTTATAACCAAAGGCTGTTCAAAAAGTAATAGTTCTTTTAAAGCCAGGAAGTTGGCAAGTATGCTGATTCTGAACACTTCCACAAAAAAGCAAGGATGCCCAATGCAGATTACTTTATGGAAATGATTGCTTGGCCATCAGCTGCTCAGAAGAGTTCCCTCTCATACTAGCACAAATGAGAAGTAAATTGCAAAAAAAATCAATAACCAAGAAACCCACTCTTGTTTCTGTAATTACAGAAACAGAGACATAACCCATCTATAATTTGCTCCTAGCAATCAGAAGGGTGATTGCAGTCTGCCTTTTTTGGTGCTGCCAGCTCATTTCTATACAACAGGTGTAAAGGCACATTTCCTATATGTATTCACTTTTAACTGCTATGGTAGGCAGTCTGCAATCACCTTATTTTTATGCATAGTTTACATACCCACATGTATTTTCAGCTCACTTAACTGTCAAAACTGAATATGCTTGTTTTGAGCAGGGAATGTAATTTGGTAGAAACTTGACCATATTCACACAAGTGACCCACAGAGGAAACAAGGCAGCACTCCCATTCCTCCAGTGGCAGAATTTGGTCATATGCAGTTTTACAGCTCTGTGCAACAGAGAAATCTATGAGAAAGAAATGCTGCCCTGAGGAAACATGCAGGACCAAGAGGAGACTTGATAAAAGCTTCCTCCTTTCAGAGCTCTCAAAAGCCATTTTAGCCACTGTGGCTAAGGAAAATAAAATTTTATTTTCCAGCAGGGGCTTAGGATGCAAGTAGAGACAGATTTGAATGCACCCATTCCACTCACCTCTCCCACACCAGAGGGAAAAGGGGTAGAAACTGGAAGTGTCCAAATTCAGCTTTATGGATTTGCTCTCCTTGTGCTCTTGCACACCTCAAAAAGCAGCTTAGAGTGCACAAAAGCTTTGATAGAGCTTAAGAGTGCAACAACATTGAAATATTTGTGAAACCACCTAACTTCAGTTCTGTACTTTCAGAAAGATATTGCCACAGGGAAAGTTTAACAGGTTTGGAAAGTGTCATCCATCACATATATCCACACACAGGCAATATACTTGCATGACCATCCACTGTGCTCAGTAGGGCATCCTGTATCCCTATGTCCAGATGCTGGGTAAGCAGAAACATTTGTTGAAATGCTGATCCCATTGCAAACAATGTTTTGCTCTTTTCTCAGCTTCAAAATTCCAAGCTTACTACACTTACACTGTACCAATTTTCATCATAGGTCCTTCACACAAGCAAGGCTTGGGGAATACTATCTATACTGACAGAGTGATCCAGACCCATAAGCAACTTTGGAAGAAAAAGCAACTTAGACTTGGCAATGTGCTTGGGGTACAGGGAGATTAGGGATACTTTTCCATCTTCTCATTTTACTTATGATTTGAAGACAAGATACAATTACAGAGCACCTTGGAGGAATAAACTCCCTGGAGGCTGTTTTCTGATGATGAAGGGAAGTGAATAGAAAAGTTACTCAGCTGCTTTTCCCATTTGGCTGTCACTGCATATTTACTGCTCAAAGTATTAAAAGACAGCAGAAATAATGCTGCTTTATAATAAACTACATCCCACTTCAGTGGTGCATTGAGTCACATTACTCTGAGGCCACAATCTCAGCCCTAAGGGTACTTTGTGGTGCAAGAACTCCCATGCACAAACTGGATCTAAATTCCAGGTAAGCACATAATCACTGCAGTCCTTGCAACAGGCCTTGTGGAACAGCTGGGGAGCAAACAAGTGTTTTTAAGATAGTCCTACACAATGCTATTTAATCTTGTATTGAAAACTGTTCTATATCATACAATCCAAACTAAGCTAGGAGGACATGATGGATGACACCTTAAAATTAATGCAACTATAAAATTAGTTATAAAGACAAGTGATGGAAGCCTAATAGGATGTTTTATGAAGCAAGAATCCTACATTTACAGCTATAAACCACCAGATGGCTCAATAAAGACAATCTGTTTAGGAAAATGCAGGATTTCAGGCTTGCAGGACAGAATATGTTCTATAAGAAGTTAAGCAAAAGCTACTTGAAAAATGCAGTCCTACTTCAAAGCCAAAACATGCCTGCTCACCTCTAGTACTCAGAAGGGGACATAGTGCAATGTAGCCTTGGAAAACTGTCCCTCCTGTCACGAGGATCATGGCTATTTGAAGCTGTCCACTTAGTACATTATCCTTGATAAAAAGCAGTTCAGAAATACTCTACTTGTTCCCCCACTCCATATTCTTTTTCATGGTAGGAGTTATCCTAAGTAAAATACAGAATTCCATGTTATTTTCCCTTCTAGTTCAGTAAGAATTTGGATTTGGAGAACTGGCAAAAAAGCTTACAATATTTACATGGGATTTTCCCCTGAAGAGCAGGAACACTTCACACAACAGCACACGCCATAAGCAAGCAGCAGAAAGCAACTACCTAACATATGCAGGATTCTTCTCCAGTGGCTCTCAGCAGCCTTAAAGAACAGCTTTGAATCCTGCAGCAGAGCAAAGGCAACCATAGGCAAGAAAATCAGAAACCACCCAACTGCAAAGGAAAACACATGGGACAAATGAGGGACAGACACAAAGGAGTAGTTTGTTGATAGCTTTCAGATAACATGTCTGTCTCACTTGGCTCTAAGGAGTGACAGGCTATCAATATTAAGCAGGCAGAAGATTACAAGATGGCATTTAAGAGAGATGATACAGCCTAGAGGGACTCATGTCTGCTGGACTTGATGGACATTTATAGCATTGCAGTGTTCATTCCTAAGACAGCTGTGGAGGGCAGTATTATTTTCAGAGAGAAAGACCACATGAGGGGTCCTTATAGCAGCACCAAAAGTGAAATTGAGAAGTGTACAGAAGAAAGGCATCCTGGCAGTGGGGATTTTGCAGTCTGACTGCTAAACAAGTGGCAGATGTGACTCTTAAGGCTATTTTATATATGAAATCAAAGCATGAAGACACCCAGCACTAGCAGCAGAATGGAGAATTTCCTCTAATCAACAGCTCCCATAAACCTTCCTAGATAACCTTCTTGTCCTGACCACAAAATATTTACAGTGTATTTCTGGCAAACATACAAACACTGCATTAAGACCATAAGATAAAGCATAAGGTCCTTGTTAACAAAAGCAAATTACAGTCATTTTTTTACAACCATAGACAACACTTGTCTTTAGAATTAATGAGTGTTTTTGTTCAAAGTGTGCCATATTGATTAGCCACTTTAAGGGTATCATCAGAAACTCATCTATATTAATTTCAGTTTTATAAGTTTTATTAATGCCCTCCCCCCAGACACTTCATCTTCCCCATGCATATTATTTTTGTCAAGGGAACTTCAATTAATTGGCAAGAAAAAATGGAAAACAGTGACTTTTTAAGATGACATTGGCATGCATTTATGAATCTTAGTAAAGATATTTAGTAAACAGCAGGGCAAAAGTAAACTGGCACTCCTTGTATCAGCCTGTGGAAACATGGATACAGTCAACAAAATCCTGGAAGAAAACAATCTGGTCATGATGGATGTTCTCTAATAAGCTGTAGACATGATGGGAAGGTCAAATCATATGTTGTCTAAAAACCAGACTTCATCTTTGTTTGATGTCCCAACATTTGACAGGAACACATATAAAGGAGACCAATTATTATCTAAGCTTTTTTTTATAAGAGGGCAGGAATGAGGCTGACTTGGGAACATTTCCTTTAATTTCACCTGTTTAATAGAACTGTCTCCACTTACCTCCAATTAATTAGTTTACATCTGTACAGCACTTTGAAGCAGTAAAACACTACCTGGGTGAAGTCCCAGCATTTTAAGTGCTCATTTGCCAAGCTAGTCCTTGTAAATTGATATTAAGCACCACTGAGCCCATTTTTTACTGTCTCTGTGGGTCATTTTTGCACACATCATGTGTGGTTTAGGAGTACCAAAGCAACTTTTCATTGAAGATCATAATCTGGCATTAAGCCAAAAGCTTCATAGGGGATGCAGGGAAGAGCCACATAAGACTAAAACCACCAGCACAGAGCATGACCTGCCCAAGCAGGAAACAAGCTGAGACTGTCCCCTGCCTTCCATCTGCAGCCAATAGTCCCAATGAAACCCATAGCAGAACACTCAAGCTCCAGCAGAAGACAGTTAAAAAGTTGAGTGTGCAATGGTGGTGGTTTATGACAGTAGAAAGTAGATAAACCTCAGATTTGGACTCTTCTGACAGGTACTAAGACACACAAACAGGAATTTCCTTTTACATTTTACTCAAGCTGTGAGAACTCAAAGTAGATCTTGTTTTAAACTTAAATATCATTAGCAGAAAGGAAAATATTAAACCCTGTTTGCAGTCTGCTTTTCAATAGCTTGCACTACACGCTGGTTTTCAGTCCGACTCAGGCTCCTGAGCCTAATTCATGTTTGAAAAAACTCAGACACATAGTAATATATTAAAGCCAAAACAAATATTCCACCTCCCCACACTGTGCTCTACCACTCTGCTCAGAGAGCATACAATATCTCAGCCCAGCTTTAATATCTTACTTTTACTACTACTTTTCATCTTGCAACATGACAAATTATTGCTACTTCATGAATATTTAATATCAACAAATCAATAAGTCCAATAAATATTTGGAGGTCTCAAAATCAGGTCATGCTGTTGTTACATTTTAACATGCCAAGATCAAATGCTTAAATTGATTGGCAAAAAGTGGCTTGGGACTATATATTCATTGATTTCTGTTTTAACATCTGAACATTAACTGAAGATTATGAGTTATGAGATAAAATGAGCTTTCTATGTCTTTAAGATAAGATCTCTTTCAATTTCCAAGCTTATGCTTAGCCATGAAAGCTTTTTCAAAGTATATTTACACTTCAAAATATTTTTTTCAGAGGTAAGCTTTGAGAAAACATTAACACTTTCCTATATGGACATATTTTCTTTTTAACATTACTGTAATTAATTGTTCTCCTACTCTCAGGAAGAAGTTACTGTTGACTAGAAGGTAGTTGAAAAGCAGGGAGGAGACAGGTTATCTGCAGAGATTTTACTATACACAGACTTCATTGCAAGACTTGTGGTAAAAGAAATAAGAGCAAAAGCAAGGAACAAAGCAAAAATCAAATAGCAGATACAAACTGTTCAGCAAAATATGTACACCTGTATATAGAAAGTGTTTATTTTAAAATAGAAAGATATGGGATTTTTTTCAACAATCAATACTGCATTATGGGTCAAGATTTTTTTGTTTTTTGGCATAGAAGTAAACTATATTTGCAAGACAGGTATCTAGGATGTCACAACCTTGAGGCCTAAATCATGGCAGCATATAAAGATGCCTTCAAAGGCACTTGATGGATGAACACACACAAAGCAGTTGACAGCTGGATAACAATCTTTCCCTGGTGTTGTATCACTGCATCATCACCAGCTGCTTTGTGAAGCACAGAGTTGGCTACACACTGCAAATGCTGTAACACATCTCAAGCTGTTAACCCCCCATTTTACTCACCCATCTGGGCATCAATGAATGCTGATACATACTGCTTTGAGCATTCACTGAGTTCACCTACAATTCACATTTAAGCATCCAAACTCTTAATTCCCCCACTGAATCCAAGAAACTAGTAAAAATTAAATCAAAATATGCCACTTAAGTACACCTGTAGAAGAACATGACCTTATGCAAAGGTAAGAACATTATTCTAATTAACTTCAACACTATTTTACACTGGCTCCCACAGTCTTGATTAGCTTTCTGCACCCACGACTGGAAACCACAGGATCAAGAGGCACCTCCCAGGCCCTTGAGGCCAGAGCTCCACTGCAGTAGGTAACTCCAACTTCTGTAAAATAAACTTTGTCTTAAAACTCCTTTCAAAGCCTTATTCCAGAGTCCTCAGTGCTCACAACTTTTCTTCTTTTAAAGTTGTATTTCACTCAGATTTGGGGCTACAACAGCTCTGGGAGATTGCTATGATAATCGCAAAGCACAAGGCAATACCCTGCATCAGCTGCAAACACTGAACCACTGGGATGAGGGCAGCAGCCAGGACCATGTTCACCTTCCTCAGTTCATCCTGGGCACAGCTACATCAACAAGGTACTTGTTTCAGCTTAGCTTATTCCCTTCCACACAAGCATTCTCAGCAACTTAACTGAATAACACTATTTCCAAAGGAATACACAATAATATGTTGATAACATTTAGTAATAATTCAACAACACGACACTTGTACCAACAGCAAGCAAGTCATGAAATAGTTTGAAGTTCTGGGAAATAAAGTCCCAGAAGAAAGTAAATTCACTAGTCTATGGTTGACAAAAGCCTTAGATGAGCAACCATGGTCAGGCAAAGCATTTCACAGCAAAGAAAGGATTTCACACTACTTTTTTTTCTAGTTATAATCACAAGGTGCATACACATACTCATATAAACAAAGAAATACAGGCAAAAATATTAGTGCATATCTTATTAGTTGGCACCTGCTACTAACAAGAGCACACTTACCTTTCTCCCTCCATCTTCTCCTTATACCTAACGCACTTCCCCTCCGACAAAAAACCCATGCACTGAGTAAACCTAAGAGTATTTGCAAAACCAGTAGATTTATATCTGAGCCATCTAACCTCCTCCTGTTCACCAGAAGTTTCCAACTGCTTAAATCAAAAAGTAGATTTACACATGCTTTTACTCCTCTTTTCTTTCTTTATAACACTTCCTATCCTCAAAGGCTGCATTTCAAGTGAATAAAACACAAATGAGAGCCTGAAGCACTTTTTTTCTTTTTTTTTGTTTTAAAAAAGCTCCTTTAGCCATGGACTTTCTTTGCTGCAAGCTCCTCACAAAAAGGAGAAGCTGTAATCCAGACACAACCTAAAGGGAAACCTAAATAGTCCACTTCTGGGTCAGAAGAAAAAGAAAAAAAATTCTCAGCCAATATTGGCTTACTCACCCCACGCACAGACGCAAAGTGTCATTTCTAAGCTCAGCAACCATCCAAGCAAGCATCATCTTCCCAGGCCTTCCAACACTAAGGTCTCCAACATCCATTTTCTTCTCCCAGGCTTCCTCCCAAAACCAGAGCTGCTCCCACTAAGGCTTTTTAAAGAACATTACACAGCTGCCACCAGTCAGGAAAAATTACTGACAAACTTGATTCAGGACAGCTGTGTTGCCAAGGTTAATTAGAGGTAACTACTCTTCAGAAAAAGAACATTTTATGTTTTTCCTCTTTAGTATCTGTAATTCAGCATACCAAACATGCTTTTTGCATTCTGCAAAATATACTATAAATATATATTTTCTTTTTCCCTGTGGATGAGTTGGGTTTTGTAGATTCTTTCTTGCTAAATGAGGCTCATGGAAATCCTTCACAACTGTGTGCCCTTCTAAGGGTGATATACCCAAAGAACTGTTGAAAACAGTGCTGGGAAATAGTATTGAAATTGTTTTGGCACTGCCTGTGCAGTGTGTAAAGTATTTACCTGGGCTTCCTCCTTGGGCTGCTCAAGCTTAGACTTTGTAGGCATGGTGAGCAGGAGGAGAGCACTGTGCAATTATTTTGGAAAAGAAATCTGCTTTTTAAAGGAGGAAAACAAACAAACAAACAAACAAAACAGACCAACTTAGAGAATTAGTTAGTTTATTTTTGCTGTTATTGTATTTAATAATGCAATAGAACAATAATACTCATTACAGTACAATAATAATAAAGCGTATGTAAGGAACATGAGAACATCTGTGGTGCCACTTTGAGGGCTCCTCTCAGAAACCCACTAAACAGCTGTCTGTGGAAGTACGGATTATGGCTGAAGGAAGCCTTATGATGAATGTTAGGGCACATAATTTTATAATGAAAACCCCACGATGCAACATTGGTGAAAACTGCACGACGCAATGTTCAATGTAGCAGCGCACTAAAATACTGCGGTACAACTACTCCACTTTAACGCCACATTACTCCTAGCGTGCAAGAGCTAATGTTCAGCCCTTGGGATTCTGTACTTATTAAAGGGAAAAGGGTCCCAGGGACAGCAGGAGCAGCCTTCAGGCTGGTATGGAGCCTTTTCAAGCTGCAGCAGCCTGTTTAGTCGCTGCAGTTGGCAGGTAGTGAAGCCCTGATGTGCCTTAAGTCACCAAGGTGGTAGCGTGCTTGGGGACTGCTCACGTGGCTCTAGAAAGGACAACTCTAGCCAAAAATTGGGTGGAATGTGGCATTCTTCTCTATAGCAGAGAGCAGTTAAAGATATATGTAAATCCCAATACTTAATCTTTCAATTAAGCATCTGCTCAAATGTTTCATTGAAATGGTTGTCTAATTTAGCCTCTATAGCTCAAAAAACCCCTTCGAGGGAATGTGGTGTGTTGTGTAGCACGTTGTTACGGGGTGAGCTTGGAGGATTTGAAGGTTGGTGTAGAGAGGAGAAGGACAATCTGCAATAAAACCATATAAATGTTTAACTGAATTAAGCCTTTCAGTTCCTCAGGTAAAGTGATCAGAAAGGCCTTTTCCACTGAGCTTGCTGCCTGCTTTGAGATTGTAACCCTGCCAACCATTTCCTTATCTATTGAAGCCAAGCAAAGTTTTTAAGATCAGGCTTTTTCACATTGAGTGCATCTGGGATTGCTAATAACGTCAAGGCACTGGGCACATCAAGCCCCTTGGTCCCTGGCTGACGGGCAGGCGTGAGAACCCAGGGGGGCTTTTACACTATTAGAACCAGTGGGTTGGAAACAGATGGTCATGCCATGGTTAAATTGCTAGAATAAGATGCAAACAATTTCTGTCCAAAATATATTTGTGCTTCTTGTGCAAAGGCAAAAGGAAAAACCAGAAGGCAACCCAAATCAGACTCATTTAGAGCATTTTCAAGGGTTCCACCTGTAGTGACTGCACCTAGTATGGGTTGCTGTGCAAATGTCAGAGGTGTAAAAAGTGCAGTATTTACCCAGAAGCAAGTACAAGCAAGAAAACCAAGTCTGGATCTGGGCTTGGCTGCTCTTGCATTGCTTATGCAACAAACTCAAACAGATTTATTGCTTTAGTAACAAAACTGTCAATTTATTACTGAGAAAGGTAGAGGGCTGCAAAATATCATTCTAATAATATCATCTTTTGACCCAAATTTACCATCACAATACACTTACCTAACTTGTAATGGAGTCTAAAGAAAATTGCAGTAAGATATGAGGTTAAATACTGTTCTCTGAGTGATTAAACAGGAGTTATAGGAAGAGAGAAAACATATGAAATGCCCCAGAATACAGAAAGATCATCCATCACACACATGACTATTTGCAGTGTGAAAAGCTTTCAACTTGGTCAACTTTTGATTGCTGCTTCTTTAATTGCCTTAATTGGGCTCATTCCTCTGGTGTATATTGCTTTCTTTCTTAGCTGCCAACAAAAGTAAAGCTTGTCATCTGCCTGTGAATAAATGTTTATCTTATGCTGCCCCTGAGCATGTCATTTTTGTCTAGTATTCTCTCTCTAATTTTCTTCCCGATGATTAGGCTCCATGTGGCTGATTATTTTATGCTTTCCCTTTCTGCATGAGCTACAGTGGATGCCAATATTTTAGATCTTAGTAATGCAGGTATGAAAGGAAGCCCAATGTAATTTAAGCAAAAGGTCCAATATGCCCTTCAGACAAACACCTCTATTTTTTGTAAAGGCAGCTTGAATAAAAAAAGCAAACAGACACTATGGATGGTATTAAGAAATTCTCAACTTGAATAAGAAATGTTAGTTCTCTTTAGAGAGGAAAGCCCAATTCTTTCAAAGGAATTCGTACAGGAATTACTGGAACCATTTCATGGGGGTGACTAGGTAAATAAATTAATAAATAAATAACCCTTTCTGCTTTGGTCTGTTATGTTTTGCTAAAGTCTGCCAGAGGCTTCCGATCCCTTGAAACTCTTTTCTGGGACATCTCCAAATCCTTAAGCATGTGGAGATACTAATTAAAAGTAAAAGCTTTACTTGCAAAAGCAGGGATACTAAAAATCTGTAGCAGTATTCTTTTTTTAGGTTCTTCAACACTAGGCAGCTATAGAGTCTCTATTCTATTATCCACAGAGATATTTGGTTCCTTCTCAATCAGCAAGAGAAACGCTAAAGGAAAATTTTCAACTAAATGATATTATTTTAAATAGAATATATGTCTTGTCTACATTTTATTAAGGTTTTACAATAATATAAATTATTTTGGGTATGTAAGCAAGTTAATATATTTAAATTTTCTCATGTTAAAACTTCAGTGCTAATTATCATTATGAATAAAACTTCAAAAAGGCTTGTACAAAATCTTGTCTCCACATTAAAAATGAACCTGTAGGCCTGGAAATATCTCGTCCAGATGAAGTTTAATGCCTGACTTAATTCCTTTTTGCCTCATAATGAGGCATAAGCAGGTGGGAATAGAAAATCAAAAAAAATGTATTTTTACAGTAGGTTAATGTCTAAAGATTGCCTGGATTTTTTGCCGTTGGCCATCATTGATCTAAAATTAGTCAAGTGTTTCTCTCCTCTCCATATTTTGCTACCATTTTTGCATTATATAACATGCTTCTTTTGGATAAAATTCTTCCTCTGTGCAAATTCAAAGCAAGGCTTGTGCTTTACCCTGGGAGCTATTGATCCTCACGAGATGGAATGTGTTGCTGAGCAGTATGTGGTGCTGTGCTGGGAGTTAAGAAGGATGCTGTCTCCTTGGGAGAAAAGAACCTAAATAAAAGGAAAATATCCTGGGATTTCAAGCAGCTGGGAGGATGTCGCACTTCTGCCCCATAGCCCCATGCCAACCCTTGGGTGCCAGGGGATCCCCCAAATCTCATCTGTCTGAAATAGGTTTTTCTTTTTCTTCTCTCCCCAAAATACAGCTTCCTCCTTCATGCACAAACTGTTTTTGCTTGTTTGTTTGTTTGTTTGTTTCTCCCCAAAATCTCTGCTGTCCACTGATTCCTACTAATCTCTACAGTGGCCCTCAAATTTATCTATCCCCTTTCTGCACTGGCTTTCAGTGAGTTCTTACCAAACATAGAGCTTTTTCTCATCTTTCAGAAGCCTCTAGACTGTTATTTTTGCATAAATATTTAGGCTTAGTGATGATTTAGAATGGTTAAGGATGTTTTCACACTATTTCTTCATTCTTTTTCCTGCTTTTTCTTTGTATCTGCAGCAGGCAAACCTCTCCCAAAGCAGTGGCATCTCGCAATGGACTGTCCTGTTGCCCAACTCTCTACAGCCCTTCTGCACCATCAGCTTGGGCTGATGATTCTGACTTTCTGATATATGGCCCTGTGCTTCTGCTGAAAACAGGAGAAGTCAACAGAGTTACCCTAGACTTACAGTACAGGCAAAGGTGGTATGCTCTTGAGTTTAAAACAGGGTGCTTTTGATGGTATGTTCTTCCAACATTTTGATACAGCAATATGTTTCTTTTGTTCTGCCCATTCTGCAGAAAAAAAAATAGGAGTATAAAGAACACAGCTGAACTGGTAATTGTATTAATACCACATATCTCTATTATCTATTACAGATGTTACATTTTCTTGCAGAAATTGCTCATGCTCGTGGCTCTGTAGTGCAAATTTGGAGCCCTTCTGATTTTAGTCTTGAATCCTGTGTCAATTTGCATGAAGCCAGACTATCTCAATTACCTTTTTCCAGCATGGCAGTGCTTGTACCCACTTTGCTGTCTGTTTTTTATTTCTGTTGTGCCTCAGATTGTACAGGAATAGAAAACTGTCTGTTTAGGTTCAGTGATACTGGCAGTGAGACAAATAGATTTACTGCCAAGGAAAAAAAAAACAAACTTCTGAATCAAGGAGAGCTTAAAATAAATGTTTTAAATAGAACAGAGGTTCTTGATGCCCATATGAAAATAATCATTGACCAGCAGAAGTAGGCCAGACAGTGTATTGTGCAGAAATGGAGAGTGCAAACTTGCAGAAAAATAACTCTTCAGTTGATTCATAACTTCAAAACTCTTCCCTTAAAATAACCCATGTATCATTTAAAATGGGAAATAGGCATTTGACCCAAAGTAATTTCTTTTTCCTTCTACCTCTAGTTCCCATATCTTCAAAGAAGAGTGTGTGTCTATTTGAACATCGTGTACCCGCTCAGCAGTAGAAGTGGCAGGACCTTCTGGCTCTTTACTTCTGGTAAGAAAATTAAAGACCTGCTAGGCAGAATATTCAGTACAGAGCTGGAAGGGGTTATGTGAAATAAAATATTATGATTGTTGTAACTTATTTTTTCTTGGATTTCCTAGATGATAATTTAAAATGACAGATTTCCACCTGTGAAAGTATACAGTGTTAGTGAGGAAACAGGCACTTTTTTGCTACTGAAAAGGTCGGAAACTATTTGCAGGGAGACAGCGAGACTTCCTCCTGGATCAAAAAAAATACACACAAAACAGAGCAGTCAGTAAAACCTGTCACATTGAGGTGGACACTGCTCCTCAAACACAAAAGATTTGGCTGGATACTTAGAGGTGGATACTCCTCTCAAGCTGAACAAGGCCATGTTGCAGGAAAATATTGCCTCTGTTCTGTTAGGTTTGCATAACATTAAACAAACTTAAACCTGCCAAGTAGCTGGGACTTATTCTGGATTCATGCTAAAATGCACCTCTGATCTGGCCAGATTTGTGATTTCTTTTATGATACATCATCTTCAAATATGGTCATACAAGCTGCAGCACTGCTGGCATTGCTGAGAGGGATGTCTGCAAGAGTTAGGGATGGGCAAGGGAAGGAATAAGCTATTAAAATGTAAGTCCTGAAGAGGAATTTACTAATTAAAAATCTGAATCTTCAGCTGAAGTGGTTTTCTTCTCAGAGAAGCAAGTATTCTCTTAAGAAAACTCATGATGAGCTGTTGAAAAGAAATACAGCTCATCATGCTTTGTGATATTTTTATTTCTGATCCAGATCCCTTCCAAGCAATTTCCAGAAGCTCTTACATTTTATGGAACAAAGATATAATTATGAATTAGGCAGAAGTACCAAAAAATAAAAATAAGAGGTAAAAGGCTAGAATTAAGTTATTTCTCATTTTGATGTCTGTGCAGGTACTGTACTCCTCTGTGCCCTTCAAGAGGACATAGCACGCTCTTCATCCATATACTCCTAAACAGGAATGTGTGCTCACGGTGTGTGACTACCAAACATGGTACCAGATAGGTGCCAGCTTTCCACTATTTCACCTGCTTGTAGGAGACTGTGTCTATATAGGGCCTCTTTGACCACCAACCTTGGTGGTTTCACACTGCTATGGTCAAAAAAAAAAAAAAAAAGAAATGTGATGAGGAAAGATCTGGTGCTGAAAAATTAATAGAGGCTTTGTCTTATTTGGAGCTGAGAATTGTAGTCATATTTCTCAGATTTTTTCATTATCTGACACACTGTAGATGAAATAATACTTTTTCTCCTTTTGCACTGATTGTGGATGAGAGCAAGAAAAACACAACTGACACACTTTTTTGGGAGTCTTAGGCCAGCTGATTGACAGGACTAGTCACTGACAACAGAAATTATATACTGCAAATGAGGTTTTTGTCTGGCATTACATATCACTAGGCTTGTTATTCACTGAATAATAATAATAATAAAGTATACATACTGAGACAAAGGAGAAATTGAAAATAAAAACCTTTGAGAAGCAAAATGACAAACATCCTTGAAAGCAGATTGGTGAAGTCCATTATACTTTTTTTTCCCTAGCTGAGCTCTGTATGTCTTCCTTAAAGAAATATTTGATATACAAGCAACAGACCAACAACAAAGAAAAAGACTTCTATATAGTATCTTAAACTAGGAAACGAGTATTTTCTTAATGAAAAACAGTATTACAATTACACTTCTTTTTTACAACAAATGTAGCAGTAGGCAACAAGTACCTTTGTTTTCCTAGCAAGAGATAAGTATATAGAAGAGAATAAGATACTAAGGCTATCGAATGGGCTCGCAATCGGGAAAAGCAAGATCTTTAGCTAGCTTTGACTTTGCTGTTTGACACAGCGGATTATGCTATTTTACAACAAATTTATGCTGTTTGGAAGGAAATCATTGACAGTGAGATATGGCATAGCACTGTATCAGATTAAATCATGCTCTCTTTAGAAGATGAAAACATTATTTGGTAAGAAAGGACGGTGATGAGCAACGTGCAATGTTTCAGTTGGCTGTGAATGTGCATATACACAATAACTTTCCTGGTTTTCAATGAAAAAAGGAAATAATAACAGGTTTCTTTCTACCACTTCTGAAAGACGCTAGTGGGGAAAATAAATACTGTAGGAAAAGTCTATTTTTTTATTAAGACTTTTTATTGCTGAAGTGTCTTAAAAAAAAGACATTTCAGTGCTCTAAAAAAAACTCCAGTAGTTAAATTTTCCACAAATCATGATCTGAGGAGGGGAAATGTCGCAAACAGGTAATTCCTTAGACAGCTCTTGGGGTGTTAATAGTTCCCAAGCTGCTCAGACTGGTGTGGGAATGTGCTGGAGCAAAAAGCGAAATGGCACCTAGAGGGTTTTTTTAAATTATGGTTCATCTTCCTTCTAGTCAGGCACCTCTGGCATATGCAGGTACGTTACAAGGCTGAATCCAGTCTCTGTTACATCAATGTTCACAGGTTCTCTAATTTGACATGATTACTATTACTACAGACTAAAAGCATCCTTAACTAAATGAAAAAGATAAAAGGTTTTTTAGTCCTGACATGCATGCAAAAGTAGGTCCATCTTCCAGTTTGCAGTCTTGTAAATTCTTTATCTGTGCGTCCACGGGTAAGAAGAAATATTGATGTAAACACAGATTTGTGTCTCTCTGATGTGCTTGGATTTCCTTGTTGTATCTTGCGTGATTCAGCTCTGCCAAGATTTGTACTTTATTTAGATTAAAAAGAACAACTCATATGGAAAAAAAAAGGAGGAGGAGGAAAAAAAAGAAAATAAGCCTGAAATGTAGCAGAAGGGACAAAACTGTGCATTGTGCTTTATTTTTATTTTCTTTGCCACAGCTTGTGCTTTGTACTACTCTGTATGTGCCTGTGGTTTTCTCAGGAGGTGAGTGCTGGGTTAATGCATCTGCTTCTAGTCTCTAGCATCCTTCCAAAGTGACATGAGAGCAGAGCTGCATCCTGGTGGTCTGTACACAAAGTGCTTCAAGGCACAGCAAATATCCATGCCCACGTGAGCCATTCACCCAGAGAAATGGTCTGTTTGCGATCATAAACTTCATCCTCCTTCCAGTGCTGAAAAAAGAATGTGCTCGTTCTGCCTGCACTGCTTGTACAAATACTACAGGAGATATAAAATATTTGGTTGTATTCTTTCACTCACCCCAAGCAGTAAAATCCCAATGAATTTGTTGACATCGATATGATCTCCACCAAAGCAGGACCAACTTCTGGATTTAGGAGTCTTTTCTGGTTACTCATTATTTAAGTTCCTTTTGATCTTCCTTTTATTTGAAGAAGAAACATCATTCTTAGCTAAATGATGGAGGACTAACAATGCTCTGGATGGAAATGTGGATGTTGGACTTTGGTGACAAATGGCCTCACATGGCTTGCAGCCTTCTCCAACATCAAACTTACAAGAAAGGTCTTCTGAGAAAATAACTTTTTGTCAGATCTTAGACATTACGTAAAAAGCTCGACTACAAACAAATTCAACCATGGCATTTTTGAATTTTTAAATTCTTGACCATAAAATCTTAAATATGAAGTTAGCTACCATGTGTGTGGAAGGATCTAGGCATTTCATTTGTTTTCATGCTCTCTGTTTAGAATTACTCACAAAACATGCTTTCAGCCTTAATATATGCATGAGCAAATTGTTTTTTGTTTCTCTCTCTATTTTTTTTTTAGTTGGTTTACTGAGAATTTTAGCAGCTATTAGTAAATGGCCAAAACATGCCCATGACAAGTGTTTATCGCTAGGGGTCACCTCCTGCATGCTCTGGTTCTTAAGCAGGAAAAAATGTGTGGGATAATGCAAATATATCCATTATTCGGAATCTTGCAAACTTACACTTAACCATCAGAAATGGTTAAGAGAAAAGACAGCAACCGTGCTCTCTGGCTATACTGATAATGTTCAGTTCCTTCACAGTCTGCCTGAGACTTACAACTCAGTCCAGGACTTTTCAGAAAGCAATTTTAAGAGGGGTGGAAATCCCAGTAGGTGCTCACTGAGACAAATCTTTAACTGAGAACTAAGATTTACTGTTTGAATGTCAGGTTTATGGTGACTAAATGAAACTCTGACTCTGCACATACAAATAATCTGTGCATTCACCAATTCAGTTCAGAGTACAGATTGCCCCTTCAAATGTATACTACTATTTTCCTGTGAGGTTGTATCTTGTCATCATTATTCTTTACTTGTATTGGAGAATTTGTCAGAGATCCTTCACGTTCATGAATTAAGCTGATGTGAGTCTCTTGTCCATTGTTCATGGACTTTTGTTAATATTGTAATTTGTCTTCCTGTTTTGTACAGTTTCCCCATTATTTCCCCTTTATCTCCTTTTTTTTTTCCCTCCCACACTCCATCATGCAGTGTTGGCTGTACTTCAATAATAAATGTTCCACACAATATCTTCCTTTCTGCTCTATTCCCACAGTATAAACTTATTATTAATCAGTCTCTCTTTGATGCTCATTATTTACAAACAGGTGCTTGCCACAGCACTGAAAACAGACTATCTGTCTTAAGATGATCCTAGATCTTGAATAAAAGAGAAAGAGCAATGCGACACACTCAGAGCACTGATAAAAAGGAGAAAGAAAGGAAAAATGTATCCACTATGCGCTAAGGCCTTTCCATTCCAAAGCTTCATCCCAATGTTGACAGTCAAGATTAGATAATGATCAAGAAGAGCAGAAAAAATATCCAGGTGTTTTCTTCTGAAACGTTCTGATGTTACACCATTGAGTTTTGGCCTTCAACTGCCTTGAAGTACAACTAAGATATAAACACTCTCATTGACGTCCAGAATGTGAAAAGGGCTGGACTACAGATGTGACCAGCTCCTCCTGTTGTGTCCCCTGGAAAAGAAACAACTACTGAAAGCCTTTGTGCCAGTAGTTTACTCTCTCCCCCAACCTTTGCTTTCTTGGTCTCATTTTACCAGTTCTCTATTCATAAAAATATAAAATATAAAGTATACTTTAACTATATAATTTAAAAAATATGTTCCAGAATGGTTAAGAGACAGGGTCTCTAAAAAACAAACAATTATTTACCCAGAAACAGACTTCCAAAGTCAGAAAGAGATTGCTTTTTACAAGGAACCTCAAAATAAAACCTTTTAGAATCAAATTTTGAATTAAAAAAAAAAGCTAATTTCATTCTAACAGTATCCATGCCCAAAAATTAAACAGCTTGCTCTTTAATTTATTAGCAACACTCTACTATTCTGTAACACAGGTTCTTGCACATAAGATGCCAGGTAAGCATGTGTTTGAATCAAAAACCTGTTCTTAATAAACTATTTAAAGCCACAAATCCTAATCATCTGCTTTGGTGAGATTGGTGATGATTGGTAGCCCTGCTGAAACAAGCCTTGATGAGCTTTGCTCCTCAAGGATCTCCAGGTGGTGTGAATGAAGTCTGAGTCCTATTTATTCCCTGTTCTTGTCAGACCCTTTTGCACTACCAATTGTATGGGAAGTGTTTCCTGTTTTGCATGGAAGATAATATATGTTGCTGTAAACAGGTTTTTGCTTTCTCAATGATTTAACCTGAGTTCAAATTCTTTCTTTTTATGAGTTACTGAATGGTTTGGCATGTTTCTGGAATGTAGCCCCATGTATCTGCCACTGTAATAAAATACCTCTAGGGGCTCAAGTAGAGCCTTGTCTATGCTAATTTTATTGATTATGAAAAAGAATGAGGACTGAGTTAAACTTAAGCTGGTCTATTAAAAGTTCATTCCTTCTACCTAAAGGAGGTGGGGTGCAAAAGGCTTCTTAGTTACTTAAGTGATGGATGAAAAGACAAGTGCCTTATAGTAGAAGGCTTTAGCATAAAAATCTAATATTTGTATAAATGTGCAGACATGATATAGCAAAAAAGAGTAAAATGATGTCACAGATACTGAGTAGCATGATCTGTTTTAAGCCAGCTTTTTGTTCCTCCTTTTTTATGCAATATTCTTTTTTTATCACATATTGCACATAATCAGCTATTTGTTTATTTTGACTCTTTAGAATGTATTATTTTTTTCATGCATTGTGTTAGAAGTGCTGGTTGAGTAGTCTTTTTTGGTTTTTTTTGTTTGTTTTGTTTGTTTTACTTTCTTTTTTTAATTCACCATTTTTTTTGTTTTCCTTTTGTATGGTTTCTTCCCTGGTATATGATTAAAAATTAAATCCTTGTGTGAATAGTACATCAAGTAATTTTTGTGTAGATTTTCTATTTCTCATTCTTTCCTTTAAGCTATTTATTATTCAAAACTCTTATTTTTCCTTTGTGTTTTTTTTTCCACTGCTAACCATGATTCTAGTTTTTCATTCATGAATTATCAACTTTGCTTTTCATTCCTGTGTTGGACAGCTTGATGGTCAGATACATGTTATTATGCTTCATAAATTATTCATGTCTTCCAATAAGGAAGTTTTCTTTGTGATTTTTGAGACTATTGCTTTTGGGAAATTGAGCAAGTTCCCAGAAATATTTGTGGTAATCTATTTCTTATAAAATGATATGGAGATTTGAACTCGATTTTCCTGTTCATGTTGAATTTTCATTTTTTTCTAAATCCTCCCAGTATTGTTACCTTCTTCCCTTCACTAAACTTCTCTGTTTATCAAAATATCTCAGCATTTGATGCAACCTACATCCTTTTTCTGCCCCCTTTTTTTTTTTCAAGGCACTTGAGCAAATGAATGAAAACTGCATGTTTTTTCCTGTCCGTATGTTAGGTTCTTTGAGATATTTGGCTCACTTGCTTTTCATATTTAGTAATGTATAACACAATGATGCTGGTCTCCTCCTTGAGGCTATCGTTAAAGAACCAGCCTTGTCCTTATGCTGCTTGGCACGTGTTTTCTATTTCTTTGGAAATAAGCTGTAGTAGCATTTCTGTTTCTTTCAAAAATCTTTTCTTTCTTTAAAAGAAACTCTTTAGGATATAATTTACTATTTAGATATTGATCTGTGTTTTTACTCTGGCTTCTTTCATAATGAGATTGTATATATCCAATGAACTTAAGAATTTTCTTTTTCTGTATCTAAGAAGAGGAGGGGAAACATGTTTTTAACACTAAATGTAATCAGTGTAACTAGTCTCATCTTTTAAATAGCTTTTATTTTTAATACCATCCATAATGTGTCCATAGACAAACTTAGAACTCTATACCTGCTTAATTCATGTTCTTTCCTTCGTTTCATCCAGGGTTCAATTTTCAAAGTCATAAGACCTGCCTGACATGTTCAAGGTGTGCCAAAATGCCTTTGACCTATAGGGGCAATCAGAAAACTTGGACTGAAGTTGGAGGGGATTTGAGAATTATTTTTATCCAGGGGATGACAATAACAAGAACTTATATATTCAAGAAAGACTAAAAAAAAACCTGGTCAATTCATGACTTAATAACAGGAGAATAAAAAGGAATAGGGTTGTTTCTATGTTTGAAATAGCACAGAAAAAATAACTAGGTTTCATGCTAGATGCTATTTCAATAATTCTCACAGATCCTAAGCTTTGAATGTGCAATGTATATTTTTTTCTGTCTTGAAGAAAAACAAGCAGGCTCAGTTAGAGTTCTCTGGATGCAAATACCTCAAGGGTTGCCTTTGGTTCTATATTGATCTTCTTAATGCTTTCCACGGGGTATTGTGCTGGGGAATGGAGAATCACAACAATCCAAAGGAGCTGGAGGTCCTCAGGTAGCAGACCTGCTGCTTATGTGACTCCATCGCTAGCCCTGAGAGCAGAAAAGCTGTGAACAGGGAAGTTGATTGAAATGTCAAGATACTCAGCGTCCTGTGGAGTGCCTGCAGAAGATGCTCTGGCAGCAGAGGATTGTTTTGACAAAGGAGTCCTGCTGTGGGAAATTTTCAGCTATACCTTGTGAAGACTAAGTGCACGTTAGATTCAGCATCATTTAGCTTGCTGCTAGGATCATTAGATATTAGCAATTAATATTGCTGTAAAGCCAAGTCATTTTTCCTAACTACAGGTATGCTCTTAAAGTCAGTATAGTTATATATACATATATAGAGTGACCTGTTCAATGAGACTTGCTGTTTGTACAGAAGACCCTGTTTCTGAATAATAAACAAGAAATTCAAATGCAGGATGGAGTAGCACATATGGGAGAAGCTGAGGACATAGTCTGCAGCAGAAAGAAATGTAAGCTGAGCAGAGGTCCTTTGGTATCTATAACATAACTGAGGCTAAAGATCTGTAATATTCTATCTTTGATATCTAAATAAGTAACTTAAACTGTTGTCATCCTGACATTGATGTAGTGACCTTGAACAATGTATTCACCTGGGGAGAGTCATCTTGATAAATCTGCTCAACAGAGAACTTAAAAGTGTGCCTTAGTTTCCTTTCAGATTGAAAATGGAAACAATCTTGACTTTTCTTCAAATAAGAAATAAAAATATGTGTTTTGGATAGTATTTGATAGAGACTTTGGAACAGTAAATGGTTTTTATATTTGCTCTGAGAAGCTGGAATCACATTTGATATTCATTTTCTACTAGATAATTTTGATTTAGAGAAAGTGATGAACTTGGTACTTCATGGAGAGAAGAGTAAATGAGTGCATTCAGTTTGTCTGGGGCTCTTTCTTTTCTCTTTATTGCAGCATTAGCTATTGCAGACTGGGTTTGTTCAGGGTCCATCAAGAATGTGCAGGAAAATGTGTAGGAAGTCGTTGGTGCTCCCTTCAGAAAGGTTTCTCCCTGAGGACACTTGCAGGTTGTGAGGGCCAGGAAAGTAGGGCACACTATACTGAAATATCAGTGTGTCCCAGGGATCTGGGGAGGAGCTACAGTCTTGGCCAGATCTTCTGCCCCCTGGCCCAAGCTGCAGGGAGGGTTTGAAGCTAATGTCTCCAGTGGCCCTTTAACCTTCCTAGTGGATATCAGGTGCTGTGGAAAAGTGTATATGCACTGAAGTATCCAGGGAGTCCCTTCCACATGGATGTGTGCAGGTCTCTAATGTCCTATGGTTCTTTTTTGCTGCAGCCCCTGCAAAGTGCTGGTACCTCTTGGAGATATTCGCTGAGATACAGCCCCTACCTACAGCCTTGCTGCAGTCTTTTCTTTGCAGTCTCTTGCCTACATCAAGTGACTGTGTGCTGGAGAAGACAGCTGAAAGGATGCTGTGTTCCCCATGTGTCTGCTCTTAACCTATGCTGTTTTTTGGGAATATTTCTGGCAAGCATTAGTACTGGATTGAAGTGAGTCCTTTAAATGATTAAATACGTGAGGAGGTGGGAAGGAAAGCTTGGCTGGAAAGAGGAAGTAAAGCTGCATGTTCGTGCAGCAGGAGAGTATGCAACGAGCACGTTTCCACAGATGCCTCTGGCCTACAAAGAGACAGCTGGGGCTTTCAATTGCTTCGAGCAAAATGCGTGCATGGCTTCACAATAACCCAACTTAGGACAAACTTTGAGATTTCTATAAACTCATTTCTTTGAGGTCGTATGGGCTTCTCTGATACTGTTCCTGTTCCAAGAAAATTCATTACTTTCCTTGCAGCTTCGTCAGTCAGGTATTGCCATAACAAATTTCTCTTAATTTGGAACCTGAGCTGCAGGTGAAGGAATATTACTTGTGTGTACATGGTTTCAATTTGGCATTCAAGGAAGACTTGATCTCAAGTTAATTTCTAACTTGCAGAAGGAAAGAGTCTGACACAGAAATGAAGAGAATTACTAATGCAAAGAATGACTGTAAATTTTCATCTTTGCTCTTGCTAGCGTGTGGATGAAAAAGCCTATGTCACTGTGAGTTATATTAGCATCTGTCTTGCTAGGAACTTGGAGCTTGCACTTTGGATAAAATAGAGAAAGGTGCAGTTGCTCTTCTCTTGCATGCAGACAGTTAATCTGTCCAGAATACAGATTCTAGCATATCATTCCTCACCTTTCTATGTTGCCAGAATTCATTTTACCCAAATGAATGCTGTTGTAGTGCAGGAGAGCTGTTAGAAAAGTGTAAGAACTTCAGTCAGAAAACAATAGGATGATCATATATTTCTGGTTATGTTTTTATTGGCTCTGCTCCATCTGCCTCTAAATGCTTCTAATAAGCCAGAGACAATATTTGCCTTGCATAGTTTACCTACCTCTGCCTCCACAGAATTGCATCCCTCTCTAGGGTTTGGGCTCAGTTTGGCTTTGGGAAATGCCCCAGTTTAGATGCTTTTTCTGAAGTCGTCAGAGCATCTCAAATTAGCCAAAATTTGCTTGAGAATTCTTGAAAGAAGGCGGTCTCCTGAGCTTTCTAGTGTTCTGGCTTCCAGTCAGAGTGGAAATGCTATGGAAATAACAGTTGTATCCCAGCCCCTGGCTGCTGCCAAAACTCTGCATCTGAGAGGCAAGTAAAAAAGACAAATGAATTGAAAACAAAACATTAAAAGCTCAGCAAGGGGTGGTTTTAGGTAAGTTTTAGTGCTTCTGAATTTAGCTAGCACAAATGGGCCTGTGTCTTTGCTTTAAGTAGTGTCCATGTGGAAGTATGATGCTTTAGTTTTGTTCTTTTTAGAAGTGCTCAGGGCTGGCATAACATTTCTTTATTTGAAGCTGCTGGGAAAAGCCTGGATTTTAGAGAGAACTGAATATTTTGGAAATCCTATACTGACTACCATTTTGATTGAAGTCACTTCCATCTAGAGTTTCCAAAGCTGTGTGAAGCTTCCCAGTACTGCCTGGGAGGTGGGCATGGTGGTGGATTTGCTTTTCAGAAGTCTTCAAGTGGTTATGGATCCTTAAACCTGCCAAGCATCTTGCCTGCTGTTGGCATCAAAGAGATGGAAATCAAGGCATGGAGAAGTCTCATGCTTGCCTGCAGGTTCTGGGAGCTTTGATTGGAACTGAAAATCATCAGGTCATAAATAATTCCAGATCAGGAAGATTCAAAAGGAGCTGAGTGTTCAAGAAGGAGCAAAGTGGGGACCTGAGTAATCATTTGAAAACTATTGTGAAATGTCTTAAATCAAGATGAAATTGGTTCAGTTCTCCACTAGTACTTACTCCTTCCTACGCACCTTGTGCTGCTGTTTGTAGCATGAAACTGGCATGATTAAGAGTCACTTTTATCCAGCTGAGAAATCTCTAAACTGCTCTGGCATCAGGAAGACAAAATTTAAATATTGTCCTTTCAAAGAACAGCAATTAATACCTCAGACCAAGGTTTTAATCAGAATTAGGGCAGTGTAAGTTCCATGCCAGCATCTTGGTACGAGGCTGGATGGTGAAATGGCATGAGATGGTGCAGCTTGCTTGACTGAAATTGCTCTATGACAGCTGAGAATTAGATGTCCATCTCCACTGAGGATGAAAATATATGCTTTACCTACACTAACCTAGAAAAAGTGCTTTATAACCAGAGAATATTTTTCTCATGATACTAGGATGCCAGTACTCAGCGCTCAGTAGTCAGAGCAATAGCTTTAGGCATTGAGTGGCTCCAGCAATGTTTGGAAAGAGATGGATGCTTTTTACCCTTAGAGGTATAAGTTTGCTGAAGGTGAAGGCTGTGGTGCATGCAACTATTGCAGCTCAGCTGATTACTCCAAGGGTAAAACAGTTGAATAAGTTAAGGGTAAAGCTGACCCCAGATCAGACCTGCAGTGATATGCATGTGCTCCTCTATCCTTTGCCTGTCTTTCTGTAGATTATGTAGATTTGTGTAATGTTTGCTTGCCTATAGGATGTGCAGATCTGCTTTGTTCAAACTTCAGGGCCTTGAAGACCCTTCATCTTACACTGGTTTAACATCTTTCTGGTTTAATTTTACTTTTTATCCAAGATATATAAGACCTCATCTTCAGCTAGGTTAAACATCTAGGTTTTAAAGATATAAATATGCATTTATATTTTTAAACCATTTTTGAAGAGAGGTTTTATCTGTTTTGGATTGTTTTTAAGCAATTCTGAATGAGGCAAAGGTATATATCAAGAAAATGGTGATCTTCCCCTGTGATCCTACAAATAACATTGGCTTTCAGTTCAGGGTTCTGGCATCTCCAGATGAGATGGGGGCTTGCCTGGCCTGTAGGCTCAAGGTGTCTTTTAGTGCCTTGATGCTAGCCAGCCTTGGGAAAATTCTGGCACTTAATAGACTTTTTTCCTCCTTTTGAGCTTGTGGCCTTGAGAAATATTCCAGTTGTGCAGCGAACTGACAGTTTTCAGAGCATGCCCTTTTTAAGGGCAAAGTGGTGTGCCCTGTGTTTTGGCATGTTTCACCTCTCTGCAAATTGGACCCAATTCCAGTGGTATCGTCTTTGTGGAATAGAGAAGGAAAATTAGTGGAAATGATGTACTTGGGCAGTATAGTGATATATTTGTAGAAGTCCTACTGAAACAATTCAGGACAAGATTTGGCTACTCTGCAGCAATTTAAAAAAATCCATGACATCATTATGCAAAGTGGCATGAATTTATAGTGATCCTAACAAAAGATAGATAAATGCAAGTAGATACATTTGAATATAGCTATATATAATATTTGAACACTGCATTCCAAATCTGATTTTGATTAAATAATTTTAAGAATGGTTTTACCTTTCTTTGAGGTCATCTTTTGCAGAAACATTGTATTTATCTTCAGAAAAGCTAATTCATTTTCTCAATTGGATTAAAAAAGGCTTGGAAACATTTATATGTAAATTTCAATGGCAAAGGTCATGATGGTTTGTCAAAATATACAGTGCTCTACTCACAGCTTGCATTTATTTTTTCATTTTTCATTTTAAGCAGATATGTGCAGGGAGGACGAAATGAAGCATTCATGGTATGATATTGCAGATCATTAATTTGCTCTTGTGATGTGATGTTATCCTACATTTTGGAACTGGGTCTGTTCTTTTGCAGCAGTACATTTCAATCTTCAAAAATAAAATGTGCTGTACCAGGCAAAACTCTGCTTGGCAGCTTCTTGAGCATAATCTGTCTTGTGTACTTGTGCCCATATGCTGTTGGAGAACTAACAATTTTTCGGGTGAAACAGTTGTCGATAATTCAGGAATTGCAATAAACATAAACATTAATTTTAATTGAAGCATTTCTAAAGTATCCAAGATGTATAATGATGCACTTGGTGTGATAGAATGGCAAAAGTCACCCTAATATTTCTTAAGTGCAAGAGCTGCTAAAAAGATAGAATCTTGATGGGTATCTTACAGTTGTGCCAGCAGTCCTGCTACTTTTTAAATATTTGTTCTGCACTAAAAACTTTTATTACCGTGCTTTGTGCTTTTTTTACAATAATTTGAGCAGAGTGTGCTGAATCATAATAATCCTATAATCTGATTCCAGTCCAGCGAGAGTCCTGAGCTTGTTTGTAAAGCTGGGGGAAAAATGAGATGAACTCTGCTGTGACTGCATCCCTGCTGAGCTCCAAGCATAGGAAATGCTAAATCATGGCCAAGACACTTAACGTCTTGAGCCCTTTATCCGAGGACCATCTACAGCTCAAAGTTCCAAGCAAGCTGCAACTGCTTTTCTCTTGGAAAGTAACCTTAAGTCTTCTCAAAATGTCTATTTTTGAAGTTCTCAATACTTTCAGCCTCTTTGCAGTTTTGCAGGAAGGTCATTAGTTATAGCAGCTAGAAAGGGCAGGGAGATTTATTCAGGCATAGATTCAAGAAGTGCAAATATCAAAAAAAAAAAAAAAAAAAAAAAAAAAAAGTTGAGGAAAGTAAATTGAAGAAAAATCCAGAAAAGAGCAGCCATGGTAACAAGTTTACAGTAAAATTTATTCTGCAAACACTACCCTCTGTGGTGACACCTCTTGGAATTTGTTATGGATCTGTAAGCTGTTTTCTCTCAAGCTATGTTGAAGACGAGACCTAGAATGCAGAATCTATTTAGTGAAGTGTCTTGGCCCATATATATGAGATGACTGATGACTGAGATGGAATCTAATTTGATTCAGTTTAAAGTTACATATTTGAGGCTTGCACAAAAGTGAATGTGCAGAATAAAGATTCAATAGGTCTGTTATATTCCAAAGCACCCACATTTTGAGTGGCTCCAAACAGAAATGGCGGTGTTGAAAATTCTTGCTCAGCACTTGAAAGAATGCTGCTTGCTGAGGTACCTAAGGATGGCTGTCAGCAAGTACTTTGCTCTAAAATCTTAACTGCATTTGTCATTTGACTGGTAATTTATAGTCTCTGGGCAGATGCTTTTGACCCTCAAAAGGCATAGGTCATGCTGTTGCCTTCAATTTTGCAGAACATGGCAAAGAAATCATGCTGTTCAGTCTAATTTTTTCATTAGAGCAGAAGCCTTTTTCTTTAAAATAGATTTCAGTACTTTTCAGGCAGGTTGACTGGTTAATTGTTGGCAAACTTGGTGCGAGTGTGTAGGCGAATGTGTTTCTGAAAACAAAGGTCTTGCTTTAAACACTAAACCCAAAGCATTTTGCAGAGGAGGCAAACAAACCTAGTATAAGGATACTAACTCATTGCCCCAGTGAAAAGCCCAAGCTGAATTAGTCTCTGAAAGGGAAAGGGGGGGGGGAAAAAAAAAAATGAACTGCTAGCCAATATATCCCCTATAAATAAAGCTGAATGGTGTTGTGTTCTGCTTAGTGGATGAAAGACCATGCTGATGGCCTCTTGTGAGCCAGGCTATGAATGCTTTGCTTTTTGGTGTGAGCTTGTTGTGCATCTCTCCTGGACCAAATCCTCTTCCTCTGTAGCAACCCTGTCTAGGGCTCCTCATGCTGCCTATCTCAAATCACAGCAGTCACTTAACCTGGGAATTGTCTTAAACTGATTTCTGTGCAGGCCTTGCTTCCAGCAGAGGTCCATCTTGGCAAATACCTTCTGCAGAGCATCTCCAGGAACCGGCCTTCCTGCCTCAGAGACCCTTTTTCTTGCTTTCCATGATTTTACCCCTACATGTTTTCCCATATGGATCTGCATAATGAAGTATTTCCCTGCCTATAGCACTGCTGCAAAAACTTTGCTGCTTTTGACCCTGCTGCACTTCTCTTCCCCTCTTCCATATTAAATGTAACTTTTAAAATTTCAAAGTCTTTCTAAAATATCTCTGCATTAGATTATACAATCCCAAGCTTTGCCCAGATCTGCACTGTGAATAGAAATGATTGTACATCCTTTGAAGCAAGAACATGATATTTTTTTGCTCTCTGCTCATGCACAGTCTCACATGCCTGCAGCCCCAGTCTTTAAGCAGTGCTCTTAGGCACTGCTCTGAAGCAGATCCTAAGGAAGGGGTGAGGTTTTGAGGGCTGTTGTCAGTTTTAAGCAGCTACAAATCAGACTTCTGGAACTGAACTTCCTTCAGCCTTCTGTTGCTCACGCTGTCTTAGACTTCTCTGGACTGGTTGCTCAGGCACTATCAGTGCTGTGACCAAACTTTGCTTATCTGTTTTAAGGTAGAACTTGATCTTTTCCAGTCCAACCTCTTTCCAAGACCTGCTTAGAGACAGAACTTAACTAAACACTTCCCGCCATGTTTGTATGTGCTCAACTACATTTTTGAGCCCTAATTCTACAAAGGGGGAAAAATAGCATCAATATTGGAACTTAGAGATTTGAGATCCTGTGGGGCATGGTTTTGATGGTTTGAGTGGATGGGAAGAACTTTCTAGAAAAAGGGAGGGAGCTGGGCAGAATTTACAGCAGCTCCTTAGATCATAGAGATTGTTGAACTCTATAGTTGAGACTTTGCCTTCAGGGACCCTGTGGGAAGTGCGTTTAAATATGTCTTGTTGCTGTACTATTTTCTTGTTACTCAATTTGCTGTATATAAGCAGTTAAAAAATCTAGCTGATACTCTCATTTTGCCCAGCTTTTAGAAATGAAAAGCCTTTCAGTCTTTTTCCATTTCCAGATTCATTGCAAAGCTCAAGTTCCTGACAGTTCCAGTCTTCATAAACACTCAAAAGTAGAAGTTGATGAGGCTGTTTTGGTCTGCATGTAAGAGTTAAATTTTAGAGGAAATAATCCTTACTATTCCCATCTAGCAATAAATAAGAACTGTCAGTATAATGAAAGCTGCATTGCAAGTTGCTTTAGCCATCATTTCCAAAGCAAACAAATTTTGAAATGTTTCCTCTCTTTGAAGCCCATATATAACAACTAAGGGAGACATGGCTGCTTTTCTTTCACATCTACCTTTTCAAAATCGACCCAGTCTATCAAGCTGGCAATCAGCACCCTGAGTTAAATTGAAGCTTTTGACAGAAAATAATCTATAGGTGGCAGACACGGAGTTAGGAGCTGTGATGTACTATCAGTCAGCTGCTCTATTGCTGAGGAAGAAGTCTATTCAGATTGCAGGGATGATAGTGATGGACAAATGAGCCTGCCATTCAAATGCAGGGCATTCAGCAATGAATCTGCATCCACTGAGATGGGTGCAAGTGGAGATGATTAATACAGCAATTATATAAGGTTCATTTGTAGCAGATATGCTCTATTACACTTTAACTGTAGCCATAGTACTCTTATCTGTGTGTTACTTCTGGTTTTATCAGATTAAAACTTCATTAATCCCAGACACACATGAAAATTGGATAGAAATATGTGCTTGCAGATCAAGTGAGGAGGAGGAGGTGAAAGTAAGTCATTGAACTGGATACTTTGATGCTTTCCTTCTAATGTAAACTCACTTTTTCGATGCAAAATTGATCCTTAAGAAAAATTTCTAGTTATGCCTCTTGCCTAGGACTATTCATTACTATATTGATTTGCTATCTAAATTGTCGTGCTAGTGGAAGGTATTTTCCAAAGTCAATTAAACAAGAAGGTTCAGGGTGCGTGTCCCTTACCTCTATTTACCAGTTGTTCTGCTGTGTGGATGCTGAAATCTGTGGCTGCTTCAGCTGGTCATTTGTTATTCTGGCAGGTCCTCCATGTGCAATTTATTCCACCTTCCACCATTTGGGCTCCCAAAATGAGTTTGTCCTTGGTGTGCAGCTGTGAAGACCTGCAAGAACCTGAGGCTATATTTATTTCCTTCGAGATACCTGAGGCATTAGCAGGTGTAAACTTTTTAATTATTTTCTCAATCTGTGTCAAATGGGACTGAAATGTTTTTACTTTGTGTGTGCGTCTGTAGCATGTGAAACCTCATCTAAGCAGGAAGTGGGAGCACTGCAATAGAATCAGTCCCGGACTAATTCAAATGCTCCTAAGTGTTGTGGACCTCTAATTTCAAGGCAGGTACACTGATTTTAACCTAACTTTAGAAGTCGTGTTTTACCTGTGGTGTTTTTGCATATACAACTTTCTAATTGTCTGTGCAGATTTAACTGGATACAGCACTTAGCACTGAAAAAAACTGAGCAAAAAGAAGTGTAAATGGAAAAAGAATGGAAGATACAGCCACAGGAATCAAATGACTGCTGGGGCATGACTGGAAGTGTCTCCCAAAGTGTGGAAGTCATAGACACATAGCAAAAGCCTAGCAAACTCCTGACAAGATCCTTCTGTTTTTCCATTAGTCATGTTTAATTGTATCTCGGCTCCTAGTGCTTCATGGCAAATAATTCTACTTGCAAAGATTCATTCAGCAAGCACAGCTAAAGCAACTGGAGCATGAAAATGTATGGGAACCTTTATTTTTTTATAGAATGCTTGTACCCAATGTGATTTTTTTTAGATTAAATTATATTTCTATTTTTCCTCCATGTTAATATCAAGTAGTGCTAACAAACAATCCCACAGGAAAATATTGGAGGACTTGATGCGGAATATCAATATGTAAAAGTTTGCAGGGTCAGGAAGAAGATTTCTTCTGGGCTTGTGATTGTTTGATTGTTGTAATGGCCATTTGCAGCATATTTGCAGCTGTGAAACCATTGTTTTGTTTGAGAGGTGCAAGGACTTGTTAAAAATTCAGATTGCAGATAGGGCTGTGGAGGCTACTGAAGATCAATTTTCTGAATTCTTGTGGTATTCAGCTCTGGAAGCCGATATTTAGGCTGTATTGAACCATGTCTTCATGCAGATTAAAGAAGCAAAGGAATAATCAAGTGTGTCACTTCCCCTCTGCACAGCAAATGCATAGTTCATTGAGAAGAAGCAAATGGAGGATGTCATTTGTGTAGTGTCACTTTTTTGTTCTTCAGGCTTTCAAGAACCTGTTCTGAGGTTTTGGCTCTCTCGTTGGGAGAGCCCAACCTTGGGGAGAGGTTCTCTTCAAATTCCCTGTGCTTTTCCAAGACATAGAGGAAAAGATCATTGGGCTACCCTAAATGTCAATTTTGAAGAATTGTTACTCTTTTCTAATTAAAAATATCATACTGGGAAATTCCTTACTAGCTGTACTGACCCCTGCTGAAGGTGGGATAATGTTATATGACACATTAGTCTGTCCAGAGAGAAATAATCAAAATTCTAAATTTTGGTTGAAAATAGCATTTCAGTTCAAAAAAAAAAAAAAAAAAAAGAAATTTCAGCTACTCTGGCAGTTTTGGGTTTTGTTGCCCTTTTAAATGAACAAAATGTCCCAGGTGCTGTTGTCAAAGGGCAAGTTAAGCTCAGGTGACAAATGTTCTTGTTGCAGTAATGAAGTCCGAGAGGAGTGGATCACACCACGCTCTGTGCTCCCAGAAAATGTGATTGTCTCCAAGATTATTCCTCCTTCTAGTGTTCAGGATGAGGAGTAATAGAGTAAAATTACTAGCTTTTAATTCTTCTGACAAAGTCTGCACCTCAAAACAATTTAATTCTCATGTACATTTTCAGGAGGTGTTGCATCGTCCTTTTGTTGTGCTAATGAAGTGGTGCTGAGCAGTGATTGTAAACAACGTTCTTGTCTTCGTGCCAACACACTGTGTTAAATGCATCATTGAATCCTTGGCATTTTTTATGTAGGTACAATATAATAAGATGGATATTTGTGTCCAGAAATCTAAATAGGAAGAGTAATTAGAAGAATGCAGAAAAAAAATAAAGGGAGGTGAAAATGACAGCAAGCTTGCAAGGAGCTATGAATAGACATTCTTAGTTTTTGTCTTGTGGGTCACAGAGGAGTCAAGGTTTTTCTCCTGGAAGGTGGATGTGTTTTTTGGAAGAACTTACATGGAATTGGTGACTGTATTTGATTATATTGGTAGGAGATATATCCAATATTTCTATTACAGTGACCTAATGATGGGTCATCCCAAAAGCACCGCTGCTGAAGATCTGCCAGCTGCCCCTAAATTGGGTGGGCACAGCATTAGCAAACTAGTAGTGTAACTATTCTTTTGTGAGATTAAAAGCAAAAAGCAAGAGGCAAGACCAGAGGGACGTTCCAAATCACTAATGGAATTTATAACTTGCTCCCTCTGCTTTCTGTGTTGCTAATTTGTTTTAAGATGTTTTCCTGAGCCTGTCATCTAGATTTAGCATGCAATTTGCCTTTCAGACAAAAAGGAATTTTCCACGGCTGCCAGAGCGGTAGGAGAGCAAATGGCTGGAAGCTGGGCAGGCAGCTCCAGAGCAGGGTAGTGAGCAGCACGCGACAGCGTCCCCAGAGCCAGGAGAGCGCCCGGGAGGGTAAGACATCCTTGGGTGCTGGTTCACCAATGCTTAAGTAACAGTTGGAATTGCCTGGAGAGCAGGGATGGTGTTAAGATGAAGGTAAGCATAGCTGCTTAGTGTTAATCGCAAAATCTCTTACTGGAAAATATCGTCATTAATAATGCTGAGAGGATAATGTTAGCTGGAGCTCAATAAACAAGCTCAGAAATGAAGTGCTCTTCTGAAAGTACCTCCTTGTCTTTGGTGTGGAGGGAAAGCTCTTCATTTAGGTTTTACCCAAATGATGTTTAAACTGAACTACATGGAGCTACCTTACTGCTCCTCTGATATAACACTTGCATTCCCCTGCGTGCCCTGAGTATTGCAATAAGTGTGGCAATGACAATGCCTGGAGTTTTAGGAAGGTCTTGAGAGCTGACAGGCAGGGATTTATTAGCAGGTAGCTTTTATAGCCCTTCAATGTCGTCTTTTTTTCCCACAGCAGCTGACAGGATATGTTGCCAGCGTCGCATCTTTCTACTTCTCATCCATACCCAGGTCATACTTCATCCCCTCAAGGCTAAGCTGCCCATGTGTCAGTTCAGGTGCCAGAAGAAAAATGTGGGTCCAGGAAAAAAGTGAAAGCAGTGAAGATATTTGGACTTCTGAAAAACTTCTTGAGGGAGTTTTCTTTGCAATTAAGTAAAATGCTGCTTCCTTCTTTCCCATGATTGAATTTGGAGACAAGCTGAATGATTTGTTCTATTTTACTTTGGGGTTATTGAACCATTTTGACCTTCCTTTTTGTGTCCTTCATATTGATTCAAATAAAGCCTAAAAATGATTTAAATTTGAGGATTATGTAATAAAGTATTTCTAACAGTGGAGATGAACAACACCTTTCTTTTGGAAGCAGATGTGATGTCTTTTAACACTCTTCCTTTTAGTCTCCCTTGTTAGCTGAAATCATTTTCATGATTTAAACCTGAATTCAGAAATATCTGCTCTGCTCTGTCCAAACTGACTTTATTTCAAAGCAGAACTTGTGCTACATGTTCTATGCAGCTTTGAAGTGCATGTGTAAGGTGGGAAGAAAACTGTCCTTAGAAGGCTAAAATGATGCTGTAACACTGAAAGTAACAGATTTAGCAGGTAACTGAAGATAAATGAGTATCCAAGAAGCAAGTTAGTCAAAGTCTGCTGTAGACCTAGATTCATTGTACTGAATAAATGGGGGGTGGAGGGGGAAAGCTTGAATTTTGTGTGTAGGCTACAGATGTGATGAAGGGAAACTTGAATAATGCAACTGCTTGTGGTGAGCTTTGGCCTCTAAATGCAGGTCTGAATACACATATTGCAATTCTAAAGGTATTGCTAAATGCTTGTCATGGCAGTACCTATGCAAAGGGTTTTCATGCTGTCTCCAGGTAGTTGCAGGAGGATACTTATCTGACCCTGTGTCTGGCAATGACACTGCATGATGAATATTTGGATCTTATTAGTTTCAGATAGATGAATGTCCACAGGAGAATTAACAGGAAAATACGGCTTTTTCTATGAGACTGCTGCTCGGAAGTCTCTGCTGGTTACATCTTCTGGTTCCTCAGAATAAAAACAGCAACTGTGGCTCTTGTCCTTGAACTTTTACTTCGTTGCAAGAATGACTGGTTGAGTGGCAGACCCTTCCCTCCTGCTTTGACAACAGAAGGCAATTGCAGTGAGTGCTCCCTTCACAGTCCACTGCAAGAGAAAGACAAAATAGGTAAGGAAAATTAAACTATACTGATACTTTTTCCCCCATAATTTTCTTTTAAGTTGGATTCAGTGCCTTTAGCTGGAAAGGTGACCACATATTCAGACTGCTATGAAAACATTTTAGATATAGATTAATGTAGCATCTCCTGTGTTCTGCTCCACCTTTCTTGGCATGGATGCACTCTGTTAAAGTGACAGTTTAATGCTGTGTCACATTTCTCCTTCCTTCATGAAGCATTTCACCTTAAGCATTGCAGAAATATTAACTGTGATAAGAGATTCATAGTCTATTAATTTCTTCCTGCATGGTAGCCTGCCATCGCTAATAAGTACTACAGGCAGTTCATGCACTTTCCATGATAAAACCTGGTTTCAAAAGCTGATAACCTCCAAATGTTTAGGAGGAAATTAGCCACACAGAACTACAGAACTAGAAGGTGTGGTTTTTTTAAACTTCACCATATAATTCAGTCTGGGCAATATAAGCTTTGAAGACTACGTAAGGATTAAAAATGGACATGTCTTAGTTCAGACACAAAATTAGGGTTGCGAGTTCTTAATATTCTTTAATATTCTATATGCTCATCTTGATCTGCTTTTCTAACAACTTCATTGGCATCCATCCCAAATGCATATTCTTGCATGAATCCTGTATGTGTACATGCATTTTCAACATCTGAGTCTCCTGCTTTTGTTCCACTGAGGAATAGAAAACCCAGGTAAGTTATGGTTTTCACATCTGTTTGCTACCATGAGCAACAAGATCTGTCTTGGTAGTTATGAAAGCTCTGCCTCAGTTCTGCACATTGAATTTAGTAGATCATAGCCATTTTTCCAGATGTGTGAAATGATGGCATGAACTTAACAAGGATTCAGGTGAACTCACCTGGATGCAAGGTGAGTTCAGCTCAGGCCACCCTTATCCCACAGTCTGCAGAACACTGGGGCTATCCTAAAAAGTTTTAATGTTTTACAGGGTTTCCTAGTAATCCTTTCTTCTCCTTCCTAATGACTGCAGCATTTTCTCTATTTTTTTTTCTTTATTCAGCAACAATGTGTGGAGCTGCAAGATCTGGCCTTTAGGGCGCTGTTGAAGGCTGTAGCTATGTAGTTCAGTAATGAAGCTTTATGCTGTATAATGACCTGTACTCTTGAGAGAGAAAACACACAATTCAGCTATAATAATTCAGAGGAAAAGTGTGTTTTGTTTCTTTTATTATAAATGAAACTGTTCCCTTTGTATTCACATTTTTGCTCTTAAAGCGGGAATAATAATTTCAGCAGCATCAAAACATGGTGCTTTACCCCATTCTAAGGGAAATAAAAAGTTGTAAGCATTAGATGAAAGCTGTTTGGGCCAATCTCTCTACTAGAATAAACTCCTAGGCTGAAAGAAAATAAGAATAAATTATGACTTGTATTATGATTTCCTCACAGGCTTTCATTTACATGATTAAAAAAACCCCAATCTTAAACCAGTGTTTTTTCCAATAAAAGGCAAAGATTCATGTTGTGAAGTAATATATTATTGTATGTAGCAGAAATTAGCTTGGCTTAGACATGGTTTCTTCATTCTAAATTTATATTTCTTTGTATTACTTCAAATGTTGTTACATAACTATTTAACTATGTTTGTTAAATTTACCTGATGTATCTAATTCAGCTGACAAGTTCTAAAAAGCTTCAGTTACCAAGAAATATATTAGAAAAACTGCTTCAGGCGGTTTTCTGTATCCCTCCTCTGGGATTTAGCCAAGTAAGTGCATTAAGCCTGATACTGATGTTTGCCTGTACATAAAGAATTAAACTCACCTTATACAGTTAGAGGAGGCATGGTCAGGTTCAATTTAAATGCATTTTAAGAAAATTCCTTTTTAAATTTTTCATTACTCCCATAAAATTAATGGGAGTTAAGATGTAATAAACCAAACAGATGAACACCTTAATACGCTATAATAGTAGTTCTGGGCCTGCACTGAGAGCAGAATAGCTGTGTTTTTTCTTCAGTGTACAGGGAATTGTAAATGTGTTATCAAGATCTGCTATTCAGATGCCATAAAACAGAAATAAGATAAAAGCCAGGTCTATGTAGAAAGTCTTCTGTGAAGGAACGTGGTGGTTTAACAGATATTATTCATGCAACATTGACAGTTATATTCATATTTGAAAAGTTTTCCTCAATCTTTAAAAATAGGTATAAATAGGTTATTCATATATGAAGACACCATCTAGGTATAGCAAAGGATAAGGCAGCAGAGCTGATGTACATGATAATCAGGTGGGGATCAGCCTGCCGAGTCTTCAAGCAGGAATCCAGGGGGAATGAGAGAAACCAGCTGTATCCAAACCATTTGAATATGATTCTGCACACCATAAACTTACTCCAAGCTTCTCCTTGTTCCTGTGGGCAGTGTTGTCATTGATCAGAGAACCCAGCTCTGTTCAGGAAATACTGAATATCTTACGTTCCTCAAAAACAGTCTGGAAACCTTCTGAGGGATGCATCTGTTCCTTTAATTTGCTGCTGAGAAAAAGAATTTCTGAGGAAAATCAAAGCTGGAAGAAACTCTAAGCATCCTAAATCTTGACGCTGGCGCAGTAGAAAATGTGCATATGAAACAACTGGAAGAAAATTCTAATGTTAATTTTGCTCTTAACAAGAAGATGTAACTGCTGACAACATGGAGAGTACCAGTCTGTGTTACAGAGGTGGTCCCTTATTTTACACTGTTTGCTTATCTAATAATCTAAAGCAAATATCTAATCCAAAGCAAAAATTAATCACTGCATGTCATGCTAAATTTATGCAGCACAGTACTAGAGATATTTTGTTTGAACAGGTTGGATACTGGAACTGCTAAACCCTCTTGCTATGGTTTTCCAAGCATATTAGCCTGTCTTTTCTACTCTGCTTTTCTTATGAATTCAGAACTTGCTGGCATAATCCTGCACTATTACCACCCATCTTATTTTCCAGAAGCACCTAATGGTATGAGCAGCCTGAGTGACTTGGTGCTTATCTATGACTGATGCAATAAGCTGCAAAGCAGCTAACCTGAGCCTTAAGACAAGGGAAGCTGTGGTATTGACTGCAAAACTCCCCCAAGAAGCAGTGGAAATAATCCAGTGAGAGCCTATACCTAATTTTACTGGACCCCTGCCAAGCTGTTAGTGGAACTTGTACTAGCTACCAGGTGAGTAGGGAGTTAGTGCTAGGATTCTGACCAGAAATATATGTGCCCTGGGATCTTACATGCTCTTTCCTTGCAAAAAGAAAAAATGATTTAAGAAAAGCTACTGAAATTCTCTCAATTACCTCTTCTTGCTTTTTCCTCTATCTCAAAGTCCCCAATTCATTTCTTGTCCCCGTTCCCTGTTACAAACTTGCTGCCACTCACTTGTAAATCAGCCAGACTCCAACACTGATTTTCCTCTGGCTCTTTGCAGCCTAACTTACCAGGTGCACCTTTGAGTTAAGAGCAGTGTACTTTCCTTGAGTGGGAAATATATGAAATAGACACTGTAGATAACTTTGGAGGTTAGTGACATAAAACCAGGATTATTGCAGATAAATCCTGGAATCTGGCTGCTTATTGCTTGCTCTTGACTGCCCAGTACTGAGGGAAAGAAATTCTTCCTGTTTCACTTGTTTCTGTAACATTGAGCTTGAGATATTGCATACAGATTTTGGGATGTTTTAATATGTTTAAAATAGCATGAAAAGTTTCTACATCTGTATTTTTCTTGTTGTCTTCCTTCTTCCAAAGGAAGAGAAGTCCCTTAAATTAGTTGAAACTCGAAGATACTGCTGAGTTATAACAGTGGCTTTCTAGAAGATAAACATAGCTAAATTTCCATGTACTAGTGGTTCCTTTCTGATCATCCTTTTCTCTAGGCAGTCTATTAAATGGCCTAGTCTACATCTCTGGATTACTAGGAGGAACAAGTGACAAAATTAGTGACAAGGAGAAGTCTGGTTGAATTGCCATTGCTTGCAAATCTAGTCAGATACGTAGCCAAGACCACTACTGTTTTTATCACAATATTTATTGATAATGAACTGATCTAATCTGGGCTTAATGCACTTTCATATTTTTCACTCTCTTTATGCTACTTTTTGTTACCCAGTATTATTTATAAACAACTACTGTTGTGGAATTTAAATCAATCTTGCTGACAAATTACTCTAAGCAACTTTTTCCTGCAAACCAGGTTTCTGTAGTAAAATGTACCTTTCTGAAGCAGAATAATTTAATTCCCATTTCGTTACCTAAATCATGTGTGCAGTGGAGGCGAGTTGCTTTGCAAGTCCAGTGCCCTGACTAGTTACAAACCTACAACTTAGTTTTTGAATATTAAAGCTGATCTAGAAGTTTTGTCACTGTGGTAGCCTCAACCAGGTTGAGGTTGTTTAGCAGAAGAGATCCATTACAGCTTAGCTCTTCCATGGGGATTTTGGAGCTACAGTCAGGTGAGCCAGGAACAACAAACATGTGTTTCTACCAGACCGTGAGAGTGGACTAAGCATTTCTTGTCTGAGTTTAGTTCTGTATTTTCTGCAATAGCAATACCACTTACTGGAATAGTAATTTCATGAGAAAATAACCTGCTCTGACTTACTGTGGAAATGAATTATGGAATATGAAATTTCTTTAGAGTGGACAGCTTGTGAGAACTCAGCATTGCTCTGTTATTTAGTAGTTAAACCTATGAAATTTTGTTTTTCTCCGGCATAATGTTTTTACATGAATTTTAATCTGCTTTGTTTTGATTTTATTTTATGATTTATGCTTAAATGGTACCACCTCTGATCTTGGTTCTTCCTGTTCATGTACTTCCTTTGGGAGCAGTTCTTGCAGCTGTGACTGCTGCTGTAGCTGTGAATGAAGAACAGACTTGAACATGACTGTTTTCTTCTTTCTGCAACAAAGAGTGAGGCTGGATAAAGATGTTGTTTAAATTGCTGTGTTCAGAGCACTTTTTTGTTTTCTTGACTTGAAGTGCTACTTCCATTTTCACTTTTCCACTCGAGTGAGAAGACAACGGGTGCGAAGGTGATAAATGGTGGAACAAGAGCTGACATCAGAAAAGTAAATATTTCTTCGGCAAAGTTACTGGAGAACTTTGAAACACAAGTTTAGTTTGGGAAAACAAAGATATGAGCGCTAGAAAATATTTCTATTGGTCACCAGAATGATGAGTTTTACTGATTTGATACTGTTCTGCTACTGAGAAGTCCTGTATTTAATAGACCTTTTCTCCCTGGAATGTACTTTTGTTATATTTAAATGTTGTATGTGGTAGGAGAATGTCACAGAAGACAAATCAAAGCAGAGTAGGGCCTGGCTCTAAACACAGTTTTCTTCTTATCTTAGAGTCAGAGGTCGCTGGTCCCTGAAGAAACTGAGAATGTAATTTCTTGAACAAAAGACCATACCTGAAAAATATGAGGGGAAAAAAAATCTCATAAGCTTGTTATTTATAATAGCTATAAATCTGAAAACATCACATAGCTCCATGCATTTTTTTTTCTGGTTTTATGCCAGGATGAGGAACATCATGATCTGGACTTGAAATGTGCAATGTAAAGGTTAATGCTTTATTTTCTGGGAACGGCATAACTTATGGCTAGCCAAGGAGGTCATAATATTGCTGGTTATGCAGACAACAGGCTTGGCTTTACTGGTTGGAGCTGCAGTATTCTGTACGTTTTGTCTTTGGCACAGTCCTGTTTATCTGTAATTATTCTGATCTTTGCTCCAGGTTTTTGGTATATAGCTTGTCCCTGGTTTACACTTAGTGCCATGTGATATCCAAAAGATGCAAAATCTCTTCAGATTCCATGTGCTTTTAAAGTGTCTGTTTAAATTTCGTGTTATGCCTGTAAACTGTTAATAATGCGTAACCACTGGAGGATCCCTAAAAATAACATGAATCTTACCTGCAGGCTTCCACTTCAGGAAATCCACTTTTCAAAACATTCTTTCCTCTTTCATTTCATCTTTCCTGATCTTAGCTATTTAAATCCAGCTGTCCATCTTCAATGAGTTCAAAAACTTCTCTTTCTTTGGCAAGTGGATGTAGTTGTCATCTCTGAGAGCGGATAATACAGAAGGATAATGAATCATTGCCACAGAGATGGATGCCATCAGAGCCAGCTTGGATGGCCTGCTTGTTCTCTGGAGCCTGTGGGAGTATCCAAGAATAGAGAAAATAAGAAATCCTTCCGATTCAACCCAAGGACTCTTGTAGAAGCCTGCAAAAAGGATTCTTTGCATGGAAGTCATACTCTCTGGTGTGCATGGATGCTAGAACTGCAGTCTAGTACTTCTGTGCCTCTGGGTGAGGTCCAGGTGTGGATTACCTGGGTTTAAGGACTTTCTGCTCCCTTCAACAGCAGTGCCTGGACCATGTGCCATTTACTACGTGTTGATGGAATGTTTTTGCCTCCTGAAATCCTTTCCTCCTCTTCTGTGCCATCCTCATTTCCGCTATATCCCTTCCTCATGAAGCCCACAGAAGTGCAGAGCCAAATCAGGAAGATGGGCAGAAGGCTGCAACACATCCTAAGCGCTAGCTTTAGGAGTCATATCTGGGGAATATACAGAATTTCCACTTGTGCTACCTACTTAATCCTTGGGTGGATTATGATCTACTTCATACCTTCTGGAAGAAATAATGGCATGGGCATGGCCAATTTCTTCTCATTTCAGTTCAAAATTTGTCATAAGGTGGTAGGAAAAGGCATGTATTAGTTTCATTAGACTACCATACCCAGTTCATTTTCAGCCTCAGCAAGTCTACTCCAGAGATAGTTCACTCTGTTATTTCTAGTTTAAAAACACTGTGTGCATACATGAGGTTCAAAAATATTGCACAACATAGACAGCTTTAATTACTCAATGTTGTTTGCCTAGTCAGTGTGATTAAGTTTTGTCCCAGTAACCCCATGAAATAATAGCACTAACAAATATTACAAGGCATTTTGAAATTAAATGAAATGTTCCTTTGATTATATTAAAGATAATGCATTTTAGAACTATTCCTTCAGGAGCTGCTTCTTACCGGCAACAACACTGATCAATTTGCCTTGTCTTTGCCTCCAGAAAAGTAATCTGAGTATCCTTGAGTCATCATTTCATCAAAGTGAATTTGCAAGAGGGAGATTTAAGCAGTCTGAGTCGTCCTTTTAGTGTAACTGTCCTAAGGGAAAGAAAGAAAAATTACTTATGCATTAGGTAATAAATTGATCTGAGTATATAGATAATTACATACAGGTAAGAGAAGAGAAAGGTATGGAAAAAACTGCCTTTTTGTTTTTTAAATAAAAGACGTGATAGAGTTGTTTGACTTTTTATTTATTTTCTCCTGAGAACCAAATCATGATTTAATGCTACCTACAGGTGTTTGACACAGAAGAAAAATAGCTCCTGGATATCAAGTCCTGTGCTCCCATTTCTTCTGCAATTTATAGTTTCTTTGTTGAATTTCCCCCAGAGGAGGAGTTTGGCTAGATATGAAGGAATAACTGTTTCATCGTCTGGTACAGATGCCCAACTCACTAGTAGAAGCTCCCTTGAAAGGATGTCAACAGGAATGTAATAGATGTCCTGATCTTTGAGGCAGGTACTACTTTGTTTCTTTCAGTAATTTGTGGTGGGTGGTATTTATAATTTTTTAATAAACAGATTCCTAGATATGCAGGAATTACTGCTTTTGCTTACAACTCAAAGTAGAAATGAGTTTGCAGTTACAGTGGTGCAATTGAAGGTGAGCCCAGATGCTTCTCAGATCCCCTGCTGGTGAGAGGATCCGTGTACATGAGAAATTTTTTCTCTGCTGTTTCTTTGTTTTTCCACTCCCACTTTCCTCTTTCCTTTTCTTCTAGATTTAGTACTTGAGTCAAACTTGTATATGAGGTGAGTTTATGATAAGGCTTAAGTTTCCAATAGTCATTATGATTAAACTGCTGTAAGACTTGGAGAATTTTAACTTTGGGGCTACCAGTCTCCTGCATGATGGAGGTTGGACAGAGCCAATGTTCTCCCTCCCTTTCCCACTTTTTAGAATGTTTGCTACTTTGAAATCTGTTAGAAATTAGTAGTTCCAGATGGCTTGTCAGCATCTTGTAATTCAAGTGTGCAATTTCTGAGAGTGACTTTCAGTATCGTACTTCAAAATATACTTTAGTATGTATGGAAGGAAAGGCAGAACAAGTTTATTTGTAATTACAGGTTATGCTGTAAAGGGTTATTTAAAAAAATAAATAAAACCACAAGATATTTCATTTGGACTGGAGTTTAATACACGTGAACAGCGTCTAAATAATAGCTCATTGATTTAGTGCCAAAATATTCATTTTACTTAACCAGCTGAGTTATTTTGTGCAAGTGACACATTATCACATGAGTCTGATAGGAGGAATGAAAAGTGAAGCTTTCTTTTTTTCCTTCTCATTTTGAATCATGTCAGTTCTTATTGGCTTGGTCAGCTCCTCTCCAAACATTATATGTTTTATTTTTCCTTGGGAGGCTCTGTGCTAAAGAATAGAGAATTTGAGGCTAAAATTACAGCAAAGATGCAAAAAGACTTTTCTGACAGCTACAGCAATGGCTTCTG